>NC_057808.1:331403295-331410206 GCF_018294505.1 Triticum aestivum | reverse complement strand
ATCTTGTGGGCTTCAGAGTCATACTTCTGTAGCCTTTTGATGCTATCCACGAGATCTGGTTTAGCAACTAGGGTATTGAGGGAACCCTGGGTAACAACGTGGAGGTTCACCTTGCCAAACTCCTTAGGAGGGGGAGCGAGTGCACCCGGAGGAACAATATGGAGGTTCAGCTTCCTGAATTCTTCAACAAGCGAGGGCTGAACTTTGTGAACCTGGAGGTGGTTGCAGTAAGACTTGCGGCTCAAGGCATCAGCCATTACATTAGCCTTGCCTGGCGTATAGGAAATACCCAAGTCAAAGTCTGCAACAAGCTCCATCCATCTCTGCTGACGGAGGTTCAGGTCTGGCTGAGTAAACAGATACTTCAGACTTTGGTGGTCAGTGAAGATCTCGCAACGATTACCAAGAAGGTAATGTCGCCACTGCTTCAGCGCATGAATGACAGCAGCAAGTTCGAGGTCATGAACTGGGTAGTTCTCTTCGAGAGGGCGCAATTGCCGAGAGGCATAAGCAATCACTTTGCGGTCTTGCATTAGGACACAACCTAATCCTTGACGGGAAGCGTCGCAGTAAATGACGAAGTCCTTCTTAGTATCAGGTGGAGCTAGAACTGGAGCAGAAGTCAACTTGTCTTTGAGTGCCTGGAAACTTTCCTGACATTTGTCTGTCCATTGGAACTTGACGCCCTTATGTAACAGGTTAGTCAGAGGCCTGGCGATCTTGGAGAAGTTCTCGAAAAATCGACGGCAATAGCTGGCGAGACCGAGAAAACTTCTGACTTGCTTAACGTTCTTGGGAGGAGTCCAATCAAGAATAGCCTGAACTCGCTCGGGGTTGACGGCAATACCATCCTTAGAGATGACATGCCCAAGATAGGTTATTTCCGGTAGCCAGAATTCACATTTGGAGAACTTGGCATATAGTTGATGTTCTCGTAGCTTTTCCAGCACAAGTCAAAGATGTTCAGCATGTTCTTCTTCGTTCTTGGAAAATACCAGGATATCATCCAGATAAACCACGACGAACTTGTCGAGGTAATCCATGAATATATAGTTCATCAGACGAGAGAAGGTGGCTGGAGCATTGGTCAAACCGAAAGACATGACGGTGTACTCGTATGAACCATAGCGAGTCACGAAGGAGGTCTTTGGGATATCCTCTTCGCGAACACGGATCTGGTGGTAGCCCAACCTCAAGTCGAGCTTAGAGAACACTGACGAACCCGCCAGTTGATCATACAGATCATTGATCCGAGGAAGAGGGTATTTATTCTGAATGGTAGCTTGGTTTATAGGACGGTAGTCTTGAACTAACCGGTTTGTCCCATCCTTCTTCTTGACAAAGAGAGAAGGTGCTCCCCAAGGAGAGCAACTTGGGCGAATGAATCCTTTGCGAAGAGATTTGTCGATTTCCTCCTTAAGCTCAAGGAGTTCATGCGGCGGCATTTTGTAGGGTCGCTTGGCTATAGGAGTGGTGCCTGGTTTCAAGTCGATGATGAATTTGACAGCTCTAGCAGGGGGAATCCCTGGAAGTTCTTCAGGGAAGACGTCGAGGAATTCACGCACGACGGGAATGTTTTCAATGCCCTCGAGTGGTGCAGCATTCAATGCATTCAATGCATAGAGCCTTGCCTCGGCATTTTGCACCAGAATAGCTTGGTAAGTAACTATTTCATCTGAAGGGTGTAGCAGATGGACGGTTTTAGTGGCGCAAACTATAGAAGCAGTATGCGCTTTCAGCCAATCCATACCCAAAATGAGGTCGATGTTAGACGAATTCAGGATAATGGGAGAGGCATAGAATTCCAGCCCTTCGATTTCCACGGGGACATCGATGCCAACCAAGGAGGTTTGACATTGTCCCACGGGGGTTTTGACCAATACAGAGGTGTTCATCTCCTCACATTTAACGTCGTGCTTGTATGCAAAATCTTCTGACATGAATGAATGCGATGCACCTGTATCAAATAAAACAGATGCTGGTACTGAATTTACGAGGAGTGTACCCATCACAGTAGCAGGCTGTTCTTGAGCTTCGTTGAGATCAACGTGGTTGGCATGAGCACGACCATAAGGCTTAGCATTGTTGTTGCGGGGCTGGTTGTTACCACGGCCCGTTGCTGGAAGGGCCAGTTGATTCTGATTCTGATTGCAGTCCCTGGCACGGTGACCTGGTTGCCCACACTTGTAGCACAGACCATTATTGGGAGTGGGAACAGGAGCTTGGGATGGTGGAGCTGGAAGTCTTGACTGCCTAGATGGTGGTGGAGGCAGACGAGGTGCAGCATATGTCTGCCTTGGGGCAGATGCATTTGGACGGTACGTGCTGTTCGGGATCCATATCTTACGCTTCTGTGCGGGCGAGCCCGAAGATGAGCCCGTGTCACGGTTGCGCCTGTGAGAGCTCTGGTATTCCTGCAGACCAGTTTCGACATTGATGGCCTTGTTCACCAAGGTGGCGAAATCAGCAAAGTCATGCACTAGAAGTGCGAGCTTGATGTCAGCTTGAAGGCCATCACGGAACTTCTCCTGTCTGCGTGCATCAGTTGCAATGTCTTCTTCAGCATAGCGGGACAAGTCCAGAAACTCCCGCTGATAAGCTTCGACAGTTTTGTTGCCTTGGGTGAGGTTGCGGAACTCACGCTTCTTCCGGTCCATGACTCCTTGAGGAATGAAGCGGGCACGGAAAGCTGCTTGGAAGTCTGGCCATGTGATGATTGTTCCAGCTGGCAGAGTACGCCTGTGGCTGTCCCACCATTGAGCTGCGGGTCCCTTCAAGAAGAAGGAAGCAAAAGTGACATAACTGGTAGGGGCTACATCAGCAGACTCCATCTCATAGGTGATGTCACGGAGCCAGTCATCAGCATCCAGAGGCTGAGTTGAGCTGCGGTAGATGGTTGGGTTGAGGCGTATGAAATCTTGAAGAGTCACTTGGGCTGGCTGCTGGTTCATATTGGGGCGAGGAAACTGAGCCATCATATTTTCCATGAATTGGCGGTTCAGTTCAAACTGTTGGATCATACCAGCCATGTACTCAGGTGGTGGTGGGGCATCGCCACCACGACCACGACCACCTGGTCTAACCATCCTGCTAATATATAACAGGGGTAGTTCAGCATTGAGAAATATTTGCAAAGACAAGAATCATTCATGATGAAACATGCATAACGAAAGGAGCACGATAGCTGCTACATAGTAGTCAGCATAACTTACAAAAGGGGTCATGCATAGAGTTCAGTACATAGAGTTCAGTACATAGACTAAAACATCATAGGCGGCACACAGGCTCGCGGCAACTGCAACTAATACTAACTAAGCAAGACTACATCAGTCCCAAGAGGTACTGTGGAGGTAATCGTAGCCCGACAGCTGGTAGTGAGGCAACGGATAGCCCTCCACGTCAGCAGACTGGGGGCCGCGGATACCCAGGTGTAGAGCCCGACGCTCAGGTGGCAGAAGAGGACCAAGTGCGGGAGAGTAGCCTCCCACCTTTGGCCAACCGACACCGTGGGGCATCACGGTCCTGGCTGGGTAGATCGCAGTACGCGGTACCTGTCCAGACCGGACAAAGGGGTGCAGTAGCGTCAGAGCACGGTAAAGGTGCTGACGGGTGGTGTACATCTCGTGGCGAAGAGCTCGGTTAGCTCGATCCAGCCCATCAGCATGCAGAACCAGGTGCTGATGGTAGAAGGGCTCTCGGGTGATAGTGGAGTAGGCAGCAGTATAGTATCCCTCCGCACCAACATCAGATGCGATAGCAATGTGCCTGAAAGGGGAGGTGTCCAACTCCTGATACTCTCCACGAAGACGTGTCAGAGTAGCATAGGCAGCGTCGTGGACAGCCATATCGATGGTCACACCAACACCATGTGCGGTGTGCAGCACAGTAGTGGAGTCGTACTCCCGAGAGTAGAGGTGGACGATGGCACGGTACTGCTCCTGGTTAAAGTCCTGGTACTCCTCGTAGACGGTGTACTCAGGGTGCCAGCGATAACCCAGATAGGTCATCATCTCAGCTAGCACCGCAGGTGATCCCGAGGCACCAATGGCCGTCGTGTGGCGCACGACCTGCCTCGTGGGTTCCATCTGAAAGCAAAGACGTTTCAAAGGAGTCAAATGACAGAGTGTGAATTGTTCAATATACTATTCTAAGAAACAACTATGGCTTATCCAACTTTGGGGTGAACGCGGTCACGGGATCCTAGTGTTAAAGTTAGTAAATTCGTTTAACCCGAGTAGAAGAGAGTTCAGAGTCCCAGAGTAAAGGTCGAGGAGTAAAAGATCCTAGTACCACCCAATGGCGACGTGGGCCCGTAAGACACATAGCCATGTTAGTAAAAGTTTTCGTAATGTCTAGACTCGACTTCGGCCAAGGAGTGTGGAAAGGGGGATTCCTACAGGCAGTCGGCTCTGATACCAACTTGTGACGCCCCCGATTTGACCGTACACTAATCATGCACGCAAATGTATACGATCAAGATCAGGGACTCACGGGAAGATATCACAACACAACTCTAAAACATAAATAAGTCATACAAGCATCATAATACAAGCCAGGGGCCTCGAGGGCTCGAATACAAGTGCTCGATCACAGACGAGTCAGCGGAAGCAACAATATCTGAGTACAGACATAAGTTAAACAAGTTTGCCTTAAGAAGGCTAGCACAACTGGGATACAGATCGAACGAGGCGCAGGCCTCCTGCCTGGGATCCTCCTAACTTCTCCTGGTCGTCGTCAGCGGCCTGCACGTAGTAGTAGGCACCTCCAGTGTCGTAGGAGTCGTCATCGACGGTGGCGTCTGGCTCCTGGACTCCAGCATCTGGTTGCGACAACCAGATGGAAAGGAAAAGGGGAAAAGAGGGAGGGAAGCAACCGTGAGTACTCATCCAAAGTACTCGCAAGCAAGGAGCTACACTACATATGCATGGGTATATGTGTAAAGGGGCATATCAGTGGACTGAACTGCAGAATGCCAGAATAAAAGGGGGAAAGCTAGTCCTATCGAAGACTACGCTTCTGGTCATCTCCATCTTGCAGCAAATAGAAGAGAGTAGATTGAAGTCCTCCAAGTAGCATCGCATAGCATAATCCTACCCGGTGATCCCCTCCTCGTCGCCCTGTTAGAGAGCGATCACCGGGTTGTATCTGGCACTTGGAAGGGTGTATTTTATTCAGTATCCGGTTCTAGTTGTCATAAGGTCAAGGTACAACTCCGGGTCGTCCTTTTACCGAGGGACACGGCTATTCGAATAGATAAACTTCCCTGCAGGGGTGCACCACATAACCCAACACGCTCGATCCCATTTGGCCGGACACACTTTTCTGGGTCATGCCCGGCCTCGTAAGATCAACACGTCGCAGCCCCACCTAGGCTCAACAGAGAGGTCAGCACGCCGGTCTAAACCTATGCGCGCAGGGGTCTGGGCCCATCGCCCTATGCACACCTGCACGTTGCGTACGCGGCCGGAAGCAGACCTAGCCCCCTTAATACAAGCGCGAGCTTACGGTCCAATGCGGCGCGCGCCACTCAGTTGCTGACGTCAAAAGAGCTTCGGCTGATACCACGACGTCGGGATACCCATAACTACTCCCACGTAAGTGGTTAGTGCGTATAGACCAAATGGCCAGACTCAGATCAAATACCAAGATCTCGTTAAGCGTGTTAAGTAACCGCGAACGCCGACCAGGGCCAGGCCCACCTCTCACCTAGGCAGTCTCAACCTGCCTTGTCGCTCCGCCACAAAGATACACTCGCGGGTACTCCTACGAGCCGACCCGACTTTAGTCATCTCATGTGTCATGTATATAGTATATAAGTATATACCCGTGATCACCGCCCAGGTGATCACGGCCCGATAGTATAGCACAACAGACGGACAAGAATGTAGGGCCACTGATGGAAATCTAGCATCCTATACTAAGCATGTAGGATTGCAGGTAAAGGTATCAACAGTAGTAGCAAGGATAGGCTATGCATCAGGATAGGATATCGAAAAGCAGTAACATGCTACACTACTCTAATGCAAGCAGTATAGAGAAGAATAGGCGATATCTGGTGATCAAGGGGGGGGCTTGCCTGGTTGCTCTGGCAAGTAGGAGGGGTCGTCGACTCCGTAGTCGAACTGGGCAGCAGCAGTGTCGGTCTCGTAGTCTACCGGAGAGAAGAGGGGGGAAGAAACAGTAAATACAATGCAAACATAAGCATGACGATGCGTGACAATACAATGAGCGGTGCTAGGTGTGTCCTAACGCGACAGTAGGTGGTACCGGTGAACGGGGGGAACATCCGGGAGGTATTCCCGATGTTTCGCTTTTTTGGACAGACGGACCAGAGGGGGAAAGTTGCTAGTTCGATAGGTTAGGGAGGTGTGGTGGACGAACGGACTGCATATTCGGATTCGTCTCGTCGTTCTGAGCAACTTTCATATAGAAAACATTTTCATCCGAGTTACGGTTTAAAAGATATGAATTTTCAAAGTTTATTTGAATTTCTGGAATTATTTAAATTAAGCAAAAATGAATTATGACGTCAGCATGAGGCAATGCTGACGTCAGCAGGTCAACAGGTCGGCTGACCAGTCAAACCAGACATGTGGGTCCAGTGGGACCCACAGGTCAGCCTCTGTTAGTCTAATATTAATTTAAACTAAACTAACAGTCTAATTAGAGGGGTGGGCCCCATATGTCAGTGAGTGATTAATTAATCTAATTATTTTTATTTATAAAACATTTTTCTTTTTTCTTTTTTTAAATTTTGCGGCGGGGCCCGCATGTCAGTGGCTGGGCCTGCCCAGTCAGCACGTTGACTGGGTGGACCCAGTCAACGGGGCCCACGGGCCCACTGGCAGTGGCACTGGGGGGGCCCCAGGCCAGCCATGTCGGCGGCCGGCGCCGGAGCGACTCCGACGAGC
>NC_057808.1:331400767-331402852 GCF_018294505.1 Triticum aestivum | reverse complement strand
AGGGGCGCGGGTTTCACGCACAGGGGTCTGCGGGGTCGCGGCTGGGCGCGTTCGACGCGGCTCGGCGCCGCGCGTCCAACGGTGGTGGCCGGAGGGGCTGGAACGGGCGGGGGCGAGCGCTACGAGCTCGCCGGCGGCGAGGTGCTTCGGGCGAGCAACGACAACGTTGGTTCGGCGCGAGATCGGGCAAGCGGAGGAGCTAGGGAGCATCTACGTGCGGTGGGGAGTGCTGCGGGCTTGAGCCTGTGACCAAAAGGTCACCGGAGCCTTGCCGGCGGCGAGCTCCGCGGCGCGGCGTTCGGGCGCACGTGGGGCAGCAGCTAGGGGGCGCGCGAGAGAGAAAGGACAGGGGAGGAGGGGGGAGAGGCTCACCGCGCGGCACACGGAGGCCGGTGAGAGCTTAGGAGCAGCAGGTCGGCGCCGGGGAAGAAGGGGGTCGCCGGCGTCCGAAGTTGAAGACGAGCTCGGGGAGGCCGTTGCAGTGGCTCCGAGCTTCAACGGAGAGGCGGAGGTGGTGTAGTCGAGGGCGGCGACGGCGTACGACACGACGAGGTGGCGATTGGGGCACGGTGGCCGCGGGAACGACGGTGAACGGCGGCGACCGCGTCGGGCGTGGGGAAGGGAAGAGCGGCGCGGATCTGGGAGGGGGGAGAGGGAGGCGCAGGGGCCGAGAGGTGAGCGGGGTGAGTGGGAGAGAGGCCCGAGGCGGCGGGGGGTGCTGGCGCCCTTATCCTCCCCGTCGCCGGCGAGGTGGTGCGGCGGGGACCGGCCCCTGTTCCGACCCCGGTCGGGGGAACAGGGAAGGGGGCGAGGGGGAGAGGTGGGCTGGGCCGGGGGTCGGCCCAGTTGGGCCAGGGGTGCTGTGGGGGGGCCTTCTCCTTTTTTTCTTTTTCTTTGTCTGTTCTGATTTCTTTTGCTCTTTCTTTTTATTTGTTTATTTTCTTTTCTATTTTATTTCATTTAAAAGTATTTAGGTATTTTATAAAAATGTGTTTTCTCCACCATAGTTACCAGTGTATTATTTGGCACCCACCGAACATTTTTGTTCAAATTTTTGAAAACTTTTATTTTCCACTTTAATTTTAATTGGAGTTTGAATTAGGAGTTTGAAAAGAAGTGTGATTCCAAATGTGATCATGCCCTGTTTAGCAACATGATTAGCTTAATCACAGAGAGTTACTGTAGCATGATCCTCAGGGTGTTACAACGTGGCTTCACAGTGTACTTCAGCCGCTCAAACCGCTGCTTAAGAGCGGTCCAAAGGCCAGAAGCACTGCGCTCAGCCATATACTCATCTTTCAGAGTAGGTGACAGGTGATGACGGAGAAAGTGCAGAGCCTGCGCATTCTCAGTCTCGAACTTGGGATCAGTGACGGCCAGCTGGGCCCCCTTACCGATCGCCCTCAGGAGGGTTTTGCCCTGGAGAAAGATCTCGCAGTCCGAGGACCATGACAGGTAGTTCAGACCTGTCTGGGCCAACTCAGGAAACTCCTTGTGGACAATTCCGGCCATCTGCGATTTATGCAAAAATCATGAGATTACAGCAGGTAATCTTTTGCACAAAGCGATGTTGATAAACTTATTCAAGAAAGTGACGTTCCAATATTTAAAACATGCTATTATATGACTTACTAAATGATTAAGAGTGCTAAACAATTAATCTACAGCAGTAAAATCGTACAATAATATCATGTTACATAAGATAGCATGTTAAGCGCATCAATATGTGAAAAGTAGCCCAAAAATTGAATTCCCGAGGTATTTTTAAGCCCAAATACGCATTTTCAGCGAAAAACAGACAGTTCCAGGGGGTTCTACGCGAAATATTGCCGCAGGAATAAAAATCGCGCAAGAACTGAAAACTACAGGGGCTAAACCGCAATTTTTACGTGACAGCCGGCGCCCCTCTTTTTTTTTATTGGAGGGATCCCACGGCCGCGGCCTATCCGGCCCAACAGCCAGCGAGCCGGCCCAGGCGCTGCGCACGGGTTAGGCACGCGCCGCTAGGGTTTCCCCTAGCGCCCAGGGGCGGCGGCGGCCGGGGGCCGGCCAGTTCGCGCGGTGGGGGCGGGCGCCACCCGACGG
>NC_057808.1:331394032-331400107 GCF_018294505.1 Triticum aestivum | reverse complement strand
CACGACGCGGCGTCGAGCCGGCCATCGAGACAGCGGCGGCGGCGTCAGCAGGACGCGGTGCAGCGTGCTTGGTACGGCGTCATCTGGACGCCGGCCTCGGGATGCGGATCTTCGTCGTGTTCGTCCGGAACTCCGACGGCGCATGACACATTTGGTGCATTTGCGGCGGTACCGCGACCATCAGGGTCGCGATCTGTACCGACTCCCTATAGTGCAGTCAACAAGTCCCTCGTAGTCCAAGAACATCGACATTGGTCGGCGACGTGTTCGTCCGCTCGGTTCTTGGGAGGAAAATCCGCACCATAGGTAGATCAAATCCGAATAATAATCTAATCGCAAAAACGGAATCGTAGCAACGAGAGGAATCCATTTTTGCAAAAAAAATGGGGATCGGATCTTATACCTCCGCGGGATCGACGAAAGCCTGCGTGATGCAGGCTTGACGCAGGCTTGACGGAGAGTTGATGGAGCGAAGCGTGCTGATAACGTGTTCCGCAACTCCGCCGGCGAGTCCGGTCCGAGGTTGCGGAGCGAGAGCGAGCGTCGTAGACGAAGTAGTCGAAGTATGCGAAAGTAAAATGACACAGAGAGATGGAGGAGACCAGCTTTATTAATCAATGATCAGAGATTACAATGATAATCCCTCGTTGCTTTATATATAGACCAGGGGTCAAGGGATAAGTACCCACTTAACAAAAAAGAAACGAAAGGGGCCGGCCCGTGCGCTTTGCACGCGGCCGCCGCCACCCCTCCGGGTGACCTGGTTTCCCAACAGTGCCCTCCTATCGTGTCGTGTCACCGACTGCATTTTGTTTATTCTACAGCTGCGTGCCACGGCCGGACTAGCGAGGAGCATCTGGCCGCACATTCCTCTCCTCGAGCCTTTGCATCCATCCATCCATCCGTTCCGTCCACACCTGGCCGGGCCGCACGACGAATCTACTAGAAGCATCATCACTGGACCAAAGAAACGAGGACATGAGTTTGGCTTTCGAACCTTACAAAACCGCACTGCACCACAGATGAGCTGAGCCATGCCAACCTCTGTTCCGATAGTTAGCCGGACGTTAGCAGGGTCACATCGTCGCCGCCAACACGTGTTTAGTCCCGTAACCGACCCGAGAGGAGATCAAGTCGGCACGCATCGCCATGAACTGATGATCGTTAATCTTGTTGACGAAAAGAAGAGGCTAAACAACCAACGCCTTTCCTTGGAAACAGACCGCAAGGGAAGGAGCAAGAAAGAAGAACACATGGGAAAGGCGATGCAAAAGCGGCAAGGGATCTTTGGTTGGGCACTCTACTCTCCACGCTCCACGGGCCCGAGCAAGGAACAACACGTGGGACACTCAGACGCAGGTTGCCTTTGCCATTCTGTCGCTGCTGGCTGGTGTTCTTGGTGGGAGGACTAGCGCTCGGGCATTTCCACAGCCGGGCATCCCGAACACTTCACAAACGCTCGGGCTGGCCGTCTGATCCATGACTTGTCACCCTCAAACTGGCCTCAAACGTCCGGACTGACCGACACTCCTTATATCCAGTTCAAATATGGGGCGGATATGGGGCGCCGGACGCGCCAGTCATGTCGGACCCGGCCCATGCTCGCCCACCCGACCTCACATATATTTCTGCCCATCCACTCGCCGGACCAAACCCTAGCCACTTCAGTCCACTCTCCTGCACCATCCAACCTCGTCTCCGGCATGGCGGGCAGCGGATCCGAGTTCTTCACCTTCAGATCCGTCGACCCCGAGGTCATCCCACACGGCCGCGAGGAGGAGAGTGGCCGTCCGGCTTGCGCTTCGCCGCTCCCGGGAGGAGGCCCGTGCACGACAGCGCTCGGACTCCTTTCGTTGGCAGTCCAGAGATATGCCTCATCGGGTCTTCTATGCTTACGACAAGGAGTCGTCGGTCGTCCGTTGCTTTCTCTTTGGGAGGTGGCGTCGGCAGCAGGTCGGTTGTGAATCTCTTGTGTGCTGAATGTCGGATTTGCCTCTTTTTTCGGCGATGGCCGGCATTCTTCGCGGGCCCGAGGCCGAGAAGAGCATGGGGATTCCCCAACCGATATGCGTCAATTGCCAATTAGTCCACCTGGTGGGTCTTGCGGCTCACGAAGGACTTGGTTGTAATTTTAAGTTGTATCATGGGGCTACGTGTGTTCTGGATGGGACAACCGTCCAAACCGTATTTGCTAGTCACCATGACGGTGAGCTATTTCAAAAACAGAACAATAATTTAAAAAGAAAAGAGTGAACGTAGTCGATGCATTGAGCCACACTGAAGAATCGTGCTTTCCGCACAGAATATAAGCCAGCTGCCAGTTAATTTCGAGACAGGGGAGCAGGCTGATTGCGCGAAGAAGAAGAGTGGTGTCCTCCTATCGTGTCTGTCACCGACTGCATTATGTTTACTATTCTATCCACAACTGCGTGTCATGGCCGGATTAGCGAAGAGCATCTGGCTGCATATTCCTCTCCTATCCTCGAGCTAGCCCTTGCATCCGTATCCGTTCACGCCTGACCGGGTCACTCGTGCAATGAATTTGTCTTCCACTCCTATGTTTCACTTTTTTTTTCCGTAGAATATGTTTCGCTTTTTTTTTTTGCGTAGAATAAGTTTCGCTTTCGAACCTGACGAAACCACGCGCACATGGTTAGCCGTACGTTAGCAGGGAGGGTCACATCAACCATCATCGCCACCCAACACATGTTTAGTCCCGTAACCGACCCGAGAAGAGATCAAGTCGGCACACATCAAAAAGGGCTAACGGGCATCGGCGCCGTCATGAACGGCATGATCGTTAATCTTGTTGACGAGAAGAAGAGGCTAAACAACCAACGCCTTTCCCCGGGACAGACCGCAAGAGGCAGCAACGGGCGCAAGGAAATGGCATGAGGCGAAAAGGTGCAAGAACGAAGAAGGATCTTTCCCAGGGAGAGACGACGCAGAAGCGGCAAAGGATCTTTGGTTGGGCGCTCCACGCTCCACGCTCCACGCGTCGAGCAAGGAACAACACATGGGACATGTGGCAGGCTTTGCCTCGTCGGTTTCAGTTTCTGGCAGGCTTTGGCGTTCTTGGGCGAGAGGATTTTCTTTTTCTCTCTCTCGTGTTCATTGCATTATCCCGTGGGCTTATTATTGAGAGCACCGATTTGATGCCTACGCTCGTCGCGCCCGTGCTGAATAAAAAATAAATCAAAACAAATATAATTAAAAAAAATCTTTTTTTGCATGGTAAATGATTTGATGCGAGAGGCTCGCTCAAAATTTCAGATCATTTGAACATTTGAGTAGCTATCCGCAGAAAAGGTAAATTTGGGGTCTGTAATAAAGTTTACTGTTAAATGCTGTTCTGGTCCAATTTACCTTTTTTGCTGAGAGCTCTTATATGTTCAAATAATCTGAAATTTGAAATGCACCTCACACATCAATTTATCTACCATACAAAAATGGATTCTTTTGAATTTTTTAAATTGTATATGGTTTTCTTTGATTGGATGTAGATGAGTCTGGAGTCTGGACTCAGAGATTGATATTCCCTTATTTATTGGGCTAGTTGAACCTAGGATAGATAGATAGGATGGTTGCTGTTTGCCAGAGCCTCAGATTCAGGCACCGGAAGGAAGGAAGTCCTGTTGTTGCGGCTGGTGTGCAGTCCAGTCCACGAGCCAATTCCCTCCATGAGCTGTCTCTCAGTCAGCTTGCTTTCATAACTGTCTCCTCACCACTAATGACAAACGGAACAGTAACGCCATGCCCCTGCGTCGTTAACGCATAATCAATGGCGCAACGATGTCATCGAAAGAAAAACATGAATAATGGCGTAACGACGTGACTTAACCACGGCCGAGATGAACCAACGCAACGTGGTACTACTCCATCCGGACAGGGCGGCCAGATAAAGAGAATCTACACTAGAGCCCACGGTTTTCACCATTTCATGACTAAGAGCATCTACAACCGGGCGCTAAACACTTCACAAACTTTTCGCAAAAATAAAATAAAATTCTCAAACGTACGGACGGCCCGTCCGGTCACTGACCACTCACGAAATTTCGATCCAGATGGACGCATCAAACGGGCCTCATACATCCGGGCTGACTGACACCTCTAATATACAGCTCAAATATGAGGCGGATATGAGTCTAAACCCAATTTCATACTCTATGCATCGTTCGTGGAAAATACGTACTGAATTTTATTTCGTCTCTGACATTATGCCTATGTTGTCATTCCCCTTCAGCCTCCCGGGAGACTTTGGATTTGATCCTCTCGGATTCGGATCGGAGCCGGAGTCGCTGCGGTGTTTCGCGCAGGCAGAGCTGATGCACGGCTGGTGGGCGATGCTGGCCACGACTAGGAACCTGGTCCCGGAGATCCTGCACAAGTGGGGCTTCATGGAGGAGTTCTCCTGGTACACCGCCGGCGAGCACGAGTACTTCATGAACCCGTCGATGCTCTTCGTGACCCATATGGCGCTCATGGGGTGGGTGGAGGGCCGGCGGTGTATGGACTACCTCAACCCGAGGTCCGTGGACATCGAGCCGCGGTTCCCCAACCGCAAGAACCCCACCCCGGACGTGGGGTACCTGGGGGCCTGTGGTTCGACTGGGGCAACTGGGGCCGCGGCTCGCCGGAGCCTGTCATGGTGCTCCGCACCAAGGAGATCAAGAACGGCCGCCTCGCCATGTTCGCCTTCGTCAGGCTTCTGGTTCTAGGCCGTCTACACCGGCCAGGGCCCCCTCGACAGCCTCTTCGTGCACCCCGCCGACCCCGGCCACTACAACATCTTCTCAGTACGTACATATAGATACATGGCTGGTTACTCAACTCTCCATTACTAGCATGATTTGCTGATGTGATTCTTTTTTTTGGAATGCTGGCAAAGCTTGCCAAATTCATTGATCAGAAGGGGAGTAACAAGAACACCTCCAAAGGAGGAAAGCACAGCAAAAAGGCTAGTGCTGAAAGAAAAGAAAGAAAATGGACACCCGCCACCAACACAAACCCAAGATCCGCCAGCAACCGTGCACACCATCGGAATCCATCGTCGAGGCCTCCAAGATGACGCCTCCAAGAAGGAAGTGGTATCGAGAACACCACCGTCATCCGATCTGGCTCCGCCAGATCTTAGGTTTTCACCCGGAGACCTCAGCCATGAGGCGAGAAGAGCAATGAGCTCCACGGCGGCATTTCCAAGGAAGAACACGACATCCATAAATGCCGTTACCGTCGGCACCGACGAGGTCGATGCAGGATTTTCATCCGGAGCCAAGCCTTCCTCCAACCATCCAGAATCCGAGACCAACCTAGCACCACCGGACAGAACAAGGCCAAGCACACCACCAGACACGGGATAGTCGCCGCTGCACGCAGAACCTAGGCGAGCACACGCCAACCTGACCGGTCCGCACCGCCGCTCGCAGGACCTGGGCGAACCAAATCGACTTCGGCCATCCTCCGGCTCCGTGCGCAGATCTGGGCGAGAATTCGCACCGCAGCGCACAGGAAAGACCGAAGTAGAACCATAGTTGACCGGCCCGCACCGCCGCACGCCGAAACTGAGCAAAAACCAAGCCAAAACTTAACGTGCTCGCGCCGCCGCGCGCAAGGACCGGACTTCCATGCTGGATCGGGTCTGCCCGAGCTTCCTCTAGCACCAACAGGCTGGAAGGCGCCCCTGCTGCAGGAGCTGGACGTGCACACGCTTGCAAGGGGGAACCCACTAGCATCCACCGGGCCACCGCTCCCGCCTCCCCAAACCAGGCGCCACCGGCCATCGAGATCTGGGCGCAGGACCGCCCAAACTCAGATCGGGCTTGGAGCCCCTCACCGCCGTGTCGCCAACCCACCTCACGCACCGGCGCCGCCACCAAGCAGATCCTCGCGGGGGGCGGCGGCCGCGCTCATCCCGCGCCCGCGTCAGATCCGCGTCACCCTGCAGCGCGCCTCCTCCACCGCGCGCGCCGGCGGCCGCATCAGATCCGCGCCACCCCGCTGCGCTCCCCCTCCACTTCGCACGCCGGCGGCCGCGCCAGATCCGTGCCACCCTGCAACCGGCACGCCACGCCCCCC
>NC_057808.1:331331700-331393502 GCF_018294505.1 Triticum aestivum | reverse complement strand
CGCGCCCACCGCGCGCCGCGGTCGTCGCGCCCACCGGCGCCTGCTCGCCGCACTCCTCGCGCCCACCGGCGCTTGCCCGCCGCGCGCCCCGCGCCCACCGGCGCCTGCTCGCCGTGCGCGTCGCGCCCTCACGCCTCTCCAAGGCCGAGGGCCCCCGCGCTGCCCTGACCTCGCGAGAGGGAAAAAAGGTGGCCCCGCCGCCGCCGACGCCGCGCGGGCTTTGACTGGCGGCGCTTGCCGGCGGAGGTGAGGGAAGGGGAGATTTGGGAGGGGGGCTTGGTGTGGGGGCTAGGGTTTCGCCCGGGTCGCCCGCGGGGAGGGCGAACTCTGCTGCTATGATTCTCATGTAGATCATTTTATGTCACGTGACACTGTGCAGGTGTTCACGTCCCACTGATTGTTGGCAGAGTGGCAAACAGTGTTGCTAAGAGCATCTCCAGCCGCCTCCCCAAGAAGCCCCCCAGGAGCCTTTTTTTAGCACCGGCGATCAAAAAACGTTCCAGTCACACCTTCAGAAACTCGTTTTGCGCTGGATTTGTCTAAAATTACGGCGGGCGCGCGCAAGCGGAACCCAGGAAACCGGGAGGCAGCTGGGGGCGCCGGCGCGATGCTTTCGCTGTCAAAGGCCCACTGCGAGCCTCTCTAATCTCTCTCTCCTTCTTTTCCTGGCTTGGCCCACCACGTGATGCATGCAAAAAAGACAAGCTCTCTCCCGCATGCCCGCCTCGCTCCTCTGCTCTCTCTCCTCTCTCCCCTGCTCCTCGCTCCGGCGATCCTGGACGCCCTCACCGGCTAGCCGGCCCCGTCTTCCGTCGCTGGCCTCGCCCGCATCTCCTTGGAGGAGCCGCAAGCGGCCGGCTCCGTCTCCCGTCGCCGGCCTCGCCCGCATCTCCCCGGAGGAGCCGCAAGAGGCCGGCCCTGTCGCCCGTCGTTGGCCCCACGCCGCGCCTCCCCGAAGCAGCCGCGGAGAAGAAGGTCTCGCGCTCCCGCCCGGACACCGCCTCCCGCCCTCCCGAGCTAGCATGGCTGCGCCTCCGCACCTCCCTGTTGGAAATATGCCCTAGAGGCAATAATAAATTGGTTATTATTATATTTCCTTGTTCATGATAATCGTTTATTATCCATGCTAGAATTGTATTGATAGGAAACTCAGATACATGTGTGGATACATAGACAACACCATGTCCCTAGTAAGCCTCTAGTTGACTAGCTCGTTGATCAATAGATGGTTACGGTTTCCTGACCATGGACATTGGATGTCGTTGATAACGGGATCACATCATTAGGAGAATGATGTGATGGACAAGACCCAATCCTAAGCCTAGCACAAGATCGTGTAGTTCGTGTGCTAAGAGCTTTTCTAATGTCAAGTGTCATTTCCTTAGACCATGAGATTGTGCAACTCCCGGATACCGTAGGAATGCTTTGGGTGTACCAAACGTCACAACGTAACTGGGTGGCTATAAAGGTGCACTACAGGTATCTTCGAAAGTGTCTGTTGGGTTGGCACGAATCGAGATTGGGATTTGTCACTCCGTGTAAACGGAGAGGTATCTCTGGGCCCACTCGGTAGGACATCATCATAATGTGCACAATGTGACCAAGGAGTTGATCACGGGATGATGTGTTACGGAACGAGTAAAGAGACTTGCCGGTAACGAGATTGAACAAGGTATCGGGATACCGACGATCGAATCTCGGGCAAGTAACATACCGATTGACAAAGGGAATTGTATACGGGATTGATTGAATCCTCGACATCGTGGTTCATCCGATGAGATCATCGTGGAACATGTGGGAGCCAACATGGGTATCCAGATCCCGCTGTTGGTTATTGACCGGAGAGTCGTCTCGGTCATGTCTGCGTGTCTCCCGAACCCGTAGGGTCTACACACTTAAGGTTCGGTGACGCTAGGGTTGTAGAGATATTAGTATGCGGTAACCCGAAAGTTGTTCGGAGTCCCGGATGAGATCCCGGATGTCACGAGGGGTTCCAGAATGGTCCGGAGGTAAAGATTTATATATGGGAAGTCTTATTTTGGTCGCCGGAAAAGTTTCGCGCATTATCGGTATTGTACCGGGAGTGCCGAAAGGGGTCCGGGGGTCCACCAGCCCCGGGGGGCCACATGGGCTGTAGGGGTGTGCGCCTTGGCGTATATGGGCCAAGGGCACCAGCCCCAAGAGGCCCATGCGCCAAGAGATAAGGAAAAGGGAGAGTCCTAAAAGGGGAAGGCACCTCCGAGGTGCCTTGGGGAGGATGGACTCCTCCCTGGCCGCACCCTTCCTTGGAGGAAGGGCCAAGGCTGCGCCCCCCTCTCTCTTGGCCCTATATATAGTGGGGGGGGGGAAGGGAGGGCAGCAACACCTAAGCCCTGGCGCCTCCCTCTCCCTCCCGTGACACATCTCCCTCCTCCCGCAGCGCTTGGCGAAGCCCTGTTGGAATCCCGCTACTTCCACCACCACGCTGTCGTGCTGCTGGATCTCCATCAACCTCTCCTCCCCCCTTGCTGGATCAAGAAGGAGGAGACGTCGCTGCTCCGTACGTGTGTTGAACACGGAGGTGCCGTCCGTTCGGCGCTAGGATCATCGGTGATTTGGATCACGACGAGTACGACTCCATAGACCCCGTTCGCTTGAACGCTTCCGCTCGCGATCTACAATGGTATGTAGATGCACTCCCCTTGCCCTCGTGGCTAGATTACTCCATAGATTGATCTTGGTGATGCGTAGAAAATTTTGAATTTCTGCTACGTTCCCCAACAGTGGTATCAGAGCTAGGTCTATGCGTAGTTTCTATGCACGAGTAGAACATAAAGTAGTTGTGGGCGTCGATTTTGTCAATTTACTTGCCGTTACTAGTCTTATCTTGATTCGGCGGCATCGTGGGATGAAGCGGCCCGGACCGACCTTACACGTACACTTACGTGAGACAGGTTCCACCGACTGACATGCACTAGTTGCATAAGGTGGGTAGCGGGTGTCTGTCTCTCCCACTTTAGTCGGATCGGATTCGATGAAAAGGGTCTTTATGAAGGGTAAATAGAAATTGGCATATCACGTTGTGGCTTTTGCGTTGGTAAGAAACGTTCTTGCTAGAATCCCGTAGCAGCCACGTAAAACATGCAACAACAATTAGAGGACGTCTAACTTGTTTTTGCAGGGTATGCTATGTGATGTGATATGGCCAAAAGGATGTGATGAATGATATATGTGATGTATGAGATTGATCATGTTCTTGTAATAGGAATCACGACTTGCATGTCGATGAGTATGACAACCGGCAGGAGCCATAGGAGTTGTCTTAATTTATTGTATGACCTGCGTGTCAATGAAAACGCCATGTAATTACTTTACTTTATTGCTAACCGTTAGCCATAGTAGTAGAAGTAATAGTTGGCGAGACAACTTCATGAAGACACGATGATGGAGATCATGATGATGGAGATCATGGTGTCATGCCGGTGACAAAGGTGATCATGCCGCGCCTCGAAGATGGAGATCAAAAGGCGCAAGATGATATTGGCCATATCATGTCACTTTATGATTTGCATGTGATGTTTGTCATGTTTACATCTTATTTGCTTAGAACGACGGTAGCATAAATAAGATGATCCCTCACTAAAATTTCAAGAGACGTGTTCTCCCTAACTGTGCACCGTTGCGAAGGTTCGTTGTTTCGAAGCACCACGTGATGATCGGGTGTGATAGATTCTAACGTTCGAATACAACGGGTGTTGACGAGCCTAGCATGTACAGACATGGCCTCGGAACACATGCGAAACACTTAGGTTGACTTGACGAGCCTAGCATGTACAGACATGGCCTCGGAACACAAGAGATCGAAAGGTCGAACATGAGTCGTATAGTAGATGCGATCAACATGGAGATGTTCACCGATGATGACTAGTCCGTCTCACGTGATGATCGGACACGGCCTAGTTTGACTTGGATCATGTATCACTTAGATGACTAGAGGGATGTCTATCTGAGTGGGAGTTCATTAAATAATCAGATGAACTTAATTATCATGAACATAGTCAAAAGGTCTTTGCAAATTATGTCATAGCTTACGCTTTAGTTCTACTGTTTAAGATATGTTCCTAGAGAAAATTTAGTTGAAAGTTGATAGTAGCAATTATGCGGACTGGGTCCGTAAACTGAGGATTGTCCTCATTGCTGCACAGAAGGCTTATGTCCTTAATGCACCGCTCGGTGTGCTGAACCTCAGCGTCGTCTGTAGATGTTGTGAAACATCTGACATACACGTTTTGATGACTACGTGATAGTTCAGTGCGTAATGCTAACGGTTTAGAATTGTGGCACCAAAGATGTTTTTGAAACGTCGCAGAACATATGAGATGTTCCGAAGACTGAAATTGGGATTTCAGACTAGTGCCCACGTCAAGAGGTATGAGACCTCTGACAAGTTTCTTAAGCCTGCAAACTGAGGGAGAAAAGCTCAATCGTTGAGCATGTGCTCAGATTGTCTGAGTACTACAATCGCTTGAATCGAGTGGGAGTTAATCTTCCAGATAAGATAGTGATGGTTCTCCATAGTCACTGGCACCAAGCTATTAGAGCTTCGTGATGAACTATAACATATGAGGGATAGATATGATGATCCTTGAGCAACTCGCGATGTTTGACACCGCGAAATAGAAATCAAGAAGGAGCATCAATTGTTGATGGCTAGTAAAACCACTAGTTTCTAGAAGGGCAAGGGCAAAAGGGATACTTCATGAAACAGCAAATCATTTGCTGCTCTAGTGAAGAATCCCAAGGTTGAACCCAAACCCGAGACTAAGTGCTTCTATAATGAGGGGAACGGTCACTGAAGCAGAACTACCCTAGATACTTGGTAGATGAGAAGGCAAGCAAGGTCGACAGAAGTATATTGGATATACATTATATGAATGTGTACTTTACTAGTACTCCTAGCAGCACCAGGGTATTAGATACCGGTTCGGTTGCTAAGTGTTAGTAACTCGAAATAAAAGCCGCGGAATAAATGGAGACTAGCTAAAGGTGAGATGACGATGTGTGTTGGAAGTGTTTCCAAGGTTGATGTGATCAAGCATCGCATGCTCCCTCTACCATCGAGATTGGTGTTTGCGTTGAGCATAAACATGATTGGATTATGTTTATCGCAATACGGTTATTCATTTAAGGAGAATAATGGTTACTCTGTTTATTTGAATAATACCTTCAATGGTCTTGCACCTAAAATGAATCTCGATCGCAGTGATACACATGTTCGTGCCAAAAGATATAAAATAGTAATGATAGTACCACATACTTGTGGCACTGCCATTTGAGTCATATTGGTATAGAACGCATGAAGAAGCTCCATGTAGATGGATCTTTGGACTCAGTCGTTTTTGAAAAGATTGAGACATGCGAACCATGTCTATTGGTATATATGCATGAAGAAACTCCATGCAGATGGATCGTTTGGACTCACTTGATTTTGAATCACTTGAGACATGCAAATCATACCACATGGGCAAGATGACTGAAAGGCCTCGTTTTCAGTAAGATGGAACAAGAGAGCAACTTATTGGAAGTAATACATTTTGATGTATGCAGTCCAATGAGTGCTGAGGCATGCAGTGGATATCGTTATGTTCTTACTTCACAGATGATTTGAGTAGATGCTGAGTGTATTTACTTGATGAAACACAAGTCTGAATTATTGAAAGGTTCAAGTAATTTCAGAGTGAAGTTGAAGATCGTCATGACAAGAGGATAAAATGTCTGTGATATGATCATAGAGATGAGTATCTGAGTTACGAGTTTGGCACACAATTAAGACATTGTGGAAAGTGTTTCACAATTAATACCACCTGGAACACCACAGTGTGATGGTGTGTCCGAACATCATAACTGCACCCTATTGGATATGGTGCATGCCATGATGTCTCTTATCGAATTACCACTATCGTTTATGGGTTAGGCATTAGAGATAACCGCATTCACTTTAAAAGGGGCACCACGCAATTCCGTTGAGACGACACCGTTTAGAGAAACCTAAGTTGTTGTTTCTTAAAAGTTTGGGGCTGCGATGCTTATGTGAAAAAGTTTCAAGCTGATAAGCTCGAACCCAAAGCGGATAAATGCATCTTCATAGAAAACCCAAAACAGTTGGGTATACCTCCTATTTCAGATCTGGAAGCAAAAGTAATTGCTTCTAGAAACGAGTCCTTTCTCGAGGAAAAGTTTCTCTCGAAAGAATTGAGTGGGAGGATGGTGGAGACTTGATGAGGTTATTGAACCATAACTTCAACTAGTGTGTAGCAGGGCACAGGAAGTTGTTCCTGTGGCACCTACACCAATTGAAGTGGAAGCTTATGATAGTGATCATGAAACTTCGGATCAAGTCACTACCAAACCTCGTAGGACGACGAGGATGCGTACTACTTCAGAGTAATGCATAATCCTGTCTTGGAAGTCATGTTGTTGGACAACGATGAACCTATGACCTGTGGAGAAGCGATGGTGGGCCCGGATTCCGATGAATGGCTCGAGGCCATGAAATCCGAGAAAGAATCCATGTATCAGAACAAAGCATGGACTTTAGTGAACTTGCCCGATGATCGGCAAGCCATTGAGATAAATAGATCTTTAAGAAGAAGACAAACGTGGACGGTAATGTTACCGTCTATGAAGCTCGACTTGTGGCAAAGAGTATTTTCACAAGTCCAAGGAGTTGACTACGATGAGATTTTCTCATCCGTAGTGATTCTTAAGTCCGTCGGAATCATGTTAGCATTAGCTGCATTTATGAAATCTGGCAGATGGATGTCAAAACAACTTTCCTTACCAGTTTTCGTAAGGAAAGGTTGTATGTGATACAATCAGAAAGGTTTTGTCGATCCTAAGGATGCTAAAAGGTATGCTAGCTCTAGCGATCCTTCCATGGACTAGAGCAAGCATCTCGGAGTCAGAATATACGCTTTGATGGAGTGATCAAAGTTTTTGGGTTTATACAAAGTTTGTTAGAAACTTGTATTTACAATAAAGTGAGTGGGAGCGCTACAACATTTCTGATAAGTATATGTGATTGACATATTGTTGATCTGAAATGATGTAGAATTTCTGAAAAGCATAAAGGGTTGTTTGAAAGGAGTTTTTCAAAGGAAGACCTGGATAAAGCTGCTGACATATTGGGCATAAATATCTATAGAGATAGATCAAGACGCCTGATGATATTTCAAAGAACGCACACCTTGACATGATTTTGAAAGAGTTCAAAATAGATCAGCAAAGAAAGAGTTCTTAGCTGTGTTACAAGGTGTGAGTATTGAGTAAGACTCAAGACCTGACCACAGCAGAAGAGAGAGAAAGGACGAAGGTCGTCCCCTATGCTTTAGACTTAGGCTCTACAGTATGCTATGCTGTGTACCGCACATGAAGTGTGCCTTGGCATGAGTTGGTCAAGGGGTACAATAGTGATCCGGGAATGGATCACATGACAGCGGTCGAACTTATCCTTAGTATCTAGTGGACTAAGGAATTTTCTCGATTATGGAGGTGAAAAGGAGTTCGTCGTAAAGGGTTACGTCGATGCGAACTTTGACACTAATCCGGATGACTCTGAGTAGTAAACCGGATTCGTATAGTAGAGCAGTTATTTGAAATGGCTCCAAGTAGCGCGTGGTAGCATCCACAAGATGACATAGATATTCGTAAAGCACACACGGATCTGAAAGGTTCAGACCCGTTGACTAATAACCTCTCTCACAAGCATAACATGATCAAACCAGAACTCATTGAGTGTTAGTCACATAGTGATGTGAACTAGATTGTTAACTCTAGTAAACTCTTTAGATGTTGGTCACATGGTGATGTGACCTGTGAGTGTTAATCACATGGTGATGTGAACTAGATTATTGACTCTAGTGCAAGTGGGAGACTGTTGGAAATATGCCCTAGAGACAATAATAAATTGGTTATTATTATATTTCCTTGTTCATGATAATCGTTTATTATCCATGCTAGAATTGTATTGATAGGAAACTCAGATACATGTGTGGATACATAGACAACACCATGTCCCTAGTAAGCCTCTAGTTGACTAGCTCGTTGATCAATAGATGGTTACGGTTTCCTGACCATGGACATTGGATGTCGTTGATAACGGGATCACATCATTAGGAGAATGATGTGATGGACAAGACCCAATCCTAAGCCTAGCACAAGATCGTGTAGTTCGTGTGCTAAGAGCTTTTCTAATGTCAAGTGTCATTTCCTTAGACCATGAGATTGTGCAACTCCCGGATACCGTAGGAATGCTTTGGGTGTACCAAACGTCACAACGTAACTGGGTGGCTATAAAGGTGCACTATAGGTATCTTCGAAAGTGTCTGTTGGGTTGGCACGAATCGAGACTGGGATTTGTCACTCCGTGTAAACGGAGAGGTATCTCTGGGCCCACTCGGTAGGACATCATCATAATGTGCACAATGTGACCAAGGAGTTGATCACGGGATGATGTGTTACGGAACGAGTAAAGAGACTTGCCGGTAACGAGATTGAACAAGGTATCGGGATACCGACGATCGAATCTCGGGCAAGTAACATACCGATTGACAAAGGGAATTGTATACGGGATTGATTGAATCCTCGACATCGTGGTTCATCCGATGAGATCATCGTGGAACATGTGGGAGCCAACATGGGTATCCAGATCCCGCTGTTGGTTATTGACCGGAGAGTCGTCTCGGTCATGTCTGCGTGTCTCCCGAACCCGTAGGGTCTACACACTTAAGGTTCGGTGACGCTAGGGTTGTAGAGATATTAGTATGCGGTAACCCGAAAGTAGTTCGGAGTCCCGGATGAGATCCCGGATGTCATGAGGGGTTCCGAAATGGTCCGGAGGTAAAGATTTATATATGGGAAGTCTTATTTTGGTCGCCGGAAAAGTTTCGCGCATTATCGGTATTGTACCGGGAGTGCCGAAAGGGGTCCGGGGGTCCACCAGCCCCGGGGGGCCACATGGGCTGTAGGGGTGTGCGCCTTGGCGTATATGGGCCAAGGACACCAGCCCCAAGAGGCCCATGCGCCAAGAGATAAGGAAAAGGGAGAGTCCTAAAAGGGGAAGGCACCTCCGAGGTGCCTTGGGGAGGATGGACTCCTCCCTGGCCGCACCCTTCCTTGGAGGAAGGGCCAAGGCTGCACCCCCCACTCTCTCTTGGCCCTATATATAGTGGGGGGGGAGGGAGGGCAGCAACACCTAAGCCCTGGCGCCTCCCTCTCCCTCCCGTGACACATCTCCCTCCTCCCGCAGCGCTTGGCGAAGCCCTGTTGGAATCCCGCTACTTCCACCACCACGCCGTCGTGCTGCTGGATCTCCATCAACCTCTCCTCCCCCCTTGCTGGATCAAGAAGGAGGAGACGTCGCTGCTCCGTACGTGTGTTGAACGCGGAGGTGCCGTCCGTTCGGCGCTAGGATCATCGGTGATTTGGATCACGACGAGTACGACTCCATCAACCCCGTTCGCTTGAACGCTTCCGCTCGCGATCTACAATGGTATGTAGATGCACTCCCCTTCCCCTCGTGGCTAGATTACTCCATAGATTGATCTTGGTGATGTGTAGAAAATTTTGAATTTCTGCTACGTTCCCCAACACTCCCGCCCTCGCACGCTCGACGGAGTCCACACCATGCGCCATGCCACCGTCCGCGCGCCACCGCTCGTCGAGTCCATGGGCCGCTCGCGCGCAAGGGCGCGGTCGACGCGCTCTTGTCCGGCGACGCCCAACAGCGAGCGCCTGGCCTTGTGGCCGCGACTGCTGCTCGTCTCCCCGTCTCTCCCCTGCTCGAGCGAGGCTCCTGCTCCCGGACTTCGACTTTGTTGCCACCGTCGACCCGCGCCTCGCATCGCCGTCGGGGCCCAGGTCGCTGGTGCTGCTCCTCGCGGACGCGTCGGACTTCGACGGCTCCTTCCCGCGCGCCGTGGCGCGCCTGGTCGCCGTCACCAGCGAGGCCCACCACGCGGACTGGAAGCGTGGTGCGCCGTCCAACCTCCCCCGCGCAGTGCTCGTGGTCAGCAAGCTCGACTTGCTCCCGACGCCGTCGCTTTCCCCCGACGACGTGCACGCGTGGGCGCAGGCCCGCGCGCGCGCCGTTGCTGGCGCGGACCTGCAGCTTGCCGATGCTGGTGCTGCCCCATGTGGAGCAGGCGGCGGGCGGGCGGCAGCATGGCGTGGGGCTTGGGAGGGTGGGAGAGCGGCTCCGGGGCCGTGGCCGCGCGGTCGAGCAGGAGACGGCGGCTGACGGGCGCGAGGCTGCAGAGCGCGGCGGTGGCGAGCAGGCGGCTGCAGAGCCGGTCGGTGGCGAGCTTGAGCACAGCACGCGCGCTTGGGCGGTGGGGGGGGAGGGCAACGAGTGGATATCATTCGCCCCCCAGGCTAAAATTTTCGCCGGTAGCCCCCCAAGGGCGAAAAAAATGCCTCCTGGAAGGCTCAACGGCTGGAGATGCTCTAAGGCAGAAGGGTTTTGCCGTGAACCTGAGCACTTTGGCGTTGGGGTGTCATCTAGGCATCTATCCCTTTGGAAAATATGAATATTACAGTGCACCCGAAGAGTGAAATGGGTCGGGAAAGATGCTTACTGGCACACCTCCGTGTAACGAAATACTCCCACTAGACCAAAACAAAATTCTACTACTACTACTACCACCACAGGCCACACAGTAACATCAGAATCGCACGGTTTTACTTCTTGATACGAGTAATTTTCGTGTTGGTTGACCCTGGATACCTATTTCTATGAGCTTGAATACAATGAAAATTGACAGCGTCAGATAGCTTGCCACAAACTCAAGGCCAAGGCAACGGTGTGCAGTGTAAAACAAAAGGAAGGATGTTGTGGTCGATGCATGCAACGCACGCCGCTCGAGTATGATATAGAGTACGAAACCTACTCTGCCCGACACTCGTTGGTCCGATTTTGACGAGGGTTGGTCCAGCGGCTGTGTGACACTTGCTCCGTATGGTAGGATCCATAGCATCTCCAAAATAGAAACTCTTAGGATGCATTGGTTACCTGTATTGTTTTTTGTCATTTTGCATACTTGTCTCAGTTGGGCCTGACTGAACATATGCATCCAAAAAATCAATATCCGCATGTTGATTGGTTGTCTGCATTGCATCAAGGCCCAGATGGGTGCAAGTTGTTTGGTTGCCCGTATTTGTGCTTTAGGGGTGAGAAGATGCAAATCACTGTTCTTTGGCCGTGTGCAAGTATTTGGTCTGCTCACCCCTTTCAAATATAGTGGACTTTCACTCATTTGACACAACACACACACACGCACGCACGCGCACACACACGCACACACTGGTCAATAGGAAAAATAGCAAGAACAAAGCAAAAAACAGGTAGATCATAAGCTACTAGGCATAAGTTTAAACCAGCAGGTCAATGATCAGAGCAAGCAATGGTTAGTGCTATCATATCATTCCAAGTGCACATGCACATGCATTGTCCTACTCTGATCATGTGTGTCCTATTGCTATTTTTGGCATTCAGGTATGTCCTACTACCATGCACATGCAATGTCCTATGTTGATCATGCATTCACGTAGGCCAACAACAACAAGAACAACATCCAACACACTTGCAAAACATATATGTTGATCATCCTACGAAGAACACCACTAACATACACAACAAGAGCAACAACAGAACAACATACACACTAAGAACAATGCTAAGCACAACAAGAACATCAACATCACAATGTGAAGTGCACAAAACAAACAATGTGGCAAGAACATCATCAAAATCAATGGTAAGAACAACAAAAAACAATGCTAACAACATCACTAACAGCAGCAAGAACACTGCTAAGAACAACTCTAACACTATCAAGAATAATGCTAAGAACAACATCAACAGTAGAATTTGGAGTGAACAAACTAGCATTCACTCTCATCTATCTAATCTGGCACTAGCATTCATCACAAACAACAAAACAACACCAACATGATAGGCATGCACACAGATTCATCCCCAAATATGGTGGATTCGGATCGAATCTGCTCGAATCGAATCGAATGGGATTGAATCCACTGTCTACAACCTAATCTGCCCTAAGAACCCTAACTACGAAGCAAGGGCGAGATTATAGTAGCTTATAGTGGGGGTGTCGGCGGGGCGTACGCCGGCCGTGGAGAAAACCCCGGCGGGAAGAGGGTTGCTGCCGCTGCCGAAGAAGAACCGGCCATTCCGATGGCCGCTGCCGTCGACCTTGTCCTGCGCTAGCTGGACGAGGAGCCCGGCGTCCTCGGGCTCCCCTCCCGTTGCACTGGACGTAGGGGTGAAAACCCTCGAATGGGGGTAAAAGTGTAGGGGAACGTAGTAATTTCAAAAAAATTCCTACGCACACGCAAGATCATGGTGTTGCATAGCAACGAGAGGGGAGAGTGTTGTCCACGTACCCTCGTAGACCGAAAGCGGAAGCGTTAACACAACGCGGTTGATGTAGTCGTACGTCTTCACGATCCGACCGATCAAGTACCGAACGCACAACACCTCCGAGTTCAGCACACGTTCAGCTCGATGACGTCCCTCGAACTCCGATCCAGCCGAGTGTTGAGGGAGAGTTTCGTCAGCACGATGGCGTGGTGACGATGATGATGTTCTACCGACGCAGGGCTTCGCCTAAGCTCCGCAACGATATTATCGAGGTGTAATATGGTGGAGGGGGGCACCGCACACGGCTAAAATATCGTATATCAATTGTGTGTCTCGAGGTGCCCCCCGCCCCCGTATATAAAGGAGCAAGGGAGGAGGCCGGCTGGCCCTTGGGGCGCGCCAAGGAGGGGGGGGAGTCCTCCTCCTAGTAGGAGTAGGACTCCCCTTTCCTAGTCCAACTAGGAAGAGAGAAGGGGGAAGGAAAGAGAGGGAGAGGGAGAGGGAAAGAGGGGCTGCGCCCCCCTCCCCTAGTCCAATTCGGACTCCCCATGGGAGGGTGCGCGCCACCTCCTGGGCTGCTGCCCTCTCTCTCCCTTCAGGCCCACTAAGGCCCAATACTTCCCCGGGGGGTTCCGCTAACCCCTCCGGCACTCCAGTTTTATCCGAAACTTCTCCGGAACACTTCCGGTGTCCGAATATAGTCGTCCAATATATCAATCTTTATGTCTCGACCATTTCGAGACTCCTCGTCATGTCCGTGATCATATCCGGAACTCCGAACAACCTTCGGTACATCAAAACATATAAACTCATAATAAAACTGTCATCGTAACTTTAAGCGTGCGGACCCTACGGGTTCGAGAACTATGTAGACATGACCGAGACACCTCTCCGGTCAATAACCAATAGCGGAACCTGGATGCTCATATTGGTTCCCACATATTCTACGAAGATCTTTATCGGTCAGACCGCATAACAACATACGTTGTTCCCTTTGTCATCGGTATGTTACTTGCCCGAGATTCGATCGTCGGTATCTCGATACCTAGTTCAATCTCGTTATCGGCAAGTCTCTTTACTCGTTCCGTAATACATCATCCCGCAACTAAATCATTAGTCACAATGCTTGCAAGGCTTATAGTGATGTGCATTACCGAGTGGGCCCAGAGATACCTCTCCGACAATTGAAGTGACAAATCCTAATCTCAAAATACGCCAACCCAACAAGTACCTTTGGAGACACCTGTAGAGCACCTTTATAATCACCCAGTTACGTTGTGACGTTTGGTAGCACACAAAGTGTTCCTCCGGTAAACGGGAGTTGCATAATCTCATAGTCATAGGAACATGTATAAGTCATGAAGAAAGCAATAGCAACATACTAAACGATCGAGTGCTAAGCTAACGGAATGGGTCAAGTCAATCACGTCATTCTCCTAATGAGGTGATCCCGTTAATCAAATGACAACTCATGTCTATGGCTAGGAAACATAACCATCTTTGATTAACGAGCTAGTCAAGTAGAGGCATACTAGTGACACTCTGTTTGTCTATGTATTCACACATGTATTATGTTTCCGGTTAATACAATTCTAGCATGAATAATAAAAATTTATCATGATATAAGGAGATAAATAATACTTTATTATTGCCTCTAGGGCATATTTCCTTCAAAAAGTACCCCCATAAGAGGGTCAGCAAATGACGGAGCCGGCGTGTGTTGAATACCCGCTATCGTTGAGCCCAAGAAGAGGAGCTCCGACTCCGGTGTCGGAGCGAGAGAGAGCGGCGGTGTCGGTTTCAAAGCCGGCGGATCTCGGGTAGGGTGTCCCGAACTATGGACCTTGGATCGAGGGGAAATAGTGGACGTGGGACACGATGTTTACCCAGGTTCAGGCCCTCTCTAAGAGGTAAAACCCTACGTCCTGCTTGATTATATTGCTTGTGTGTAAGGGCGTTATAGAGTAGATCTACCACGGGATCAGATGAACTAAGCCCTAACTAGTAGGAGGGAGATTGTTCTTCTAGCCTCTATGGACTAAGCCCCCTGGTTTATATAGACACCAGGGGTTCTACGGTTTACAGGTAGTCGATTACACGAAGGAAACATCAGATCTTCCCTGACGTCTTGGGGTGCACTCCAAGGAACAAAACGTCTTTTGTTCGGGTACAGTGCGGCCCAATAGTCCGGCCCGTGAGAGATAGGCCAGCCTCCCGGGAACCCCCTAATTGTAACGACCCGAGACCGACGCTCCAGATGCCTTTCATTTATATGCGATGTTGACGTGTGTTTTATTTGTTTGTTGCATTTTATCATGGCATCATGAGCATTGCATCTATGTGTTTTCATAAAGCTTGCATCCGTTCATCGTTGTCGTTTCTTCCTTTGTCTTCATCACCTTTCTCACACCAAGCTTTCCCTCTTGTCTAACTGCTTGAGTCTCTCTGCACAGTACACAGCCCCCCTCGCGCGCGTCCGAAAACCTGCCTAAACCCGAACCGTTCAATCATCACCGATGGGCCCGGATCATCCCCAAACACCCCTAAATATCTTCGGTTTCTCCTTTGGACTCTCTTAACCTATTTATCTTCACAGTTTGATCTTGATCGGAGGGTCCATTTAGCCCCTAACCTAACCCACTTGCTATATATAGACCAACCCCTAGCCTATTTTGGACAAACCCTAAAATCTAGGAGATGTGTCCCGTCGCTACCGCCACTCCAACTCCCACCTCGGGATCCTCCCAGATCCCCTTCTCACCCAACGAGCGAGATCCTCTGAGCATCCTTTAATCCCCTCCTCCCGAGCCACCTCTCCCGTCCATCCCATCGGAGCAGCAACTCCCGTGCCCCAGTTCGTTCCCCCGAGCAACAACTCCCGTGCCCCAGTTCGTTCCCCCGAGCAGCAACCAGGAGCCCGAGCTTCCTTCTTCGATGCCCGCGCCACCAAGTCCCTCAATGGGCCCGAGCCGCAGCTCGCCTCCGCCTGCCAAAGGCAGCAGCATCTGCACCCCCCGTGCCCCTTGACCTCCTCCTTCCTCGAAGACCAGCCGGCGGGCCGCCCTGTGATAGCCTGGCTTATTAGGGATGATAGACTACTCATATCAATAAGGAATTCCTTCTTTTCTGGGAGCCCATTTGGAAAGAACTCCAAAGTTAGGCGTGCTTAGCTTGAAGTAATTTCAGGATGGGTGACCGACCGAGAAGTTGCTCCCGGGTGCGCACGAGTGAGGACAAAGTGCGCAAAAAAGACTAGTATTGACCTGTGGGGCCAGTCTAGATCCCGCCAGGAGTAACGACCACCGGCGGGTGTGTCCGGGGTGTTACAAGTTGGTATCAGAGCCGACCCTTGCGGTTACACGGATGTTTGCGGACAGGTGCACGGTCATGTTGTGCATGACGTTTGTGACCCGTCGTGGCACACGGCATGGCACATGTGTCGGACTGGAAGCACAAACGTATGTGCCCAGAGGGAACGTTCTTGTGGCCCGACGAGGACGTTGGTTCCTCTGAGTGGGGGTGTATGTGATAGCCAGGCTTATTAGGGATGATAGACTACTCGTATCAATAAGGAATTCCTTCTTTTCCGGGAGCCCATTCCGAAAGAACTCCAAAGTTAAGCGTGCCAGCTTGGAGTAATTTCAGGATGGGTGATCGACCGGCAAGTTGCTCCCGGGTGCGCACGAGTGAGGAAAAAGTGTGCAGAAAATACTAGTATTGATCTGTGGGGCCAGTCTAGATCCCGCCAGGAATAACGACCACCGGCGGGTGTGTCCGCGGCGTTACACGCCCCTCGCAGGTCATCCCCGCACCTGCTCTTCCTTCTGCTTCCCCTGCCCCGCTCTTGTCTCAGTCCCCTTCCTTGACCCCTCGCTCTCTCTCCTTGGACAGCAGAGCCGCCATGGACGCCAAGCCGTCAGCTTCCTCCGTGCCCTCGCACCCTGCCGAACCCCTTGCTCGCGCTCGGCCTCGCCTGCCTGCACCCGACCCTCCGCTGCTGCCGCTTGCTTCGTCAGGACGCGAAACAACCGAGCATCCGCTTCCGTTGACCACTTTGTCAACCCACCCGAGCGGGTCGGTGCTACCTCTTGAGCATGCGTTAGTTTTCCCTTGAAGAGGAAAGGGTGATGCAACAAAGTAGCGTAAGTATTTTCCTCAGTTTTTGAGAACCAAGGTATCAATCCAGTAGGAGACTACACGCAAATCGCCTAGTACCTGCACAAACAATGAAGAACCTTGCAACCAACGCGATAAAGGGGTTGTCAATCCCTTCACGGCCACTTGCAAAAGTGAGATCTGATAGAGATAATAAGATAAATATTTTTGGTATTTTTGTTGTATAGATTGAAAAATAAAGATTGCAAAATAAATAGTAAACTAGAATTGTAGATTGGAAACTTATATGATGTAAAGTAGACCCGGGGGCCATATGTTTCACTAGTGGCTTCTCTCATGATAGCATGTATTACGGTGGGTGAACAAATTACTGCTGAGCAATTGATAGAAAAGTGCATAGTTATGATGATATCTAAGGCAATGATCATGAATATAGGCATCACGTCCGTGTCAAGTAGACCGAAACGATTTTGCATCTACTACTATTACTCCACACATCGACCGCTATCCAGCATGCATCTAGAGTATTAAGTTCATAAGAACGGAGTAACGCATTAGGCAAGATGACATGATGTAGAGGGATAAACTCAAGCAATATGATATAAACCCCATCTTTTTATCCTCAATGGCAACAATACAATACGTGTCATTTCCCTTTCTGTCACTGGGATCGAGCACCACAAGATTGAACCCAAAGCTAAGCACTTCTCCCATTGCAAGAAAGATCAATCTAGTAGGCCAAACTAAACCGATAATTCGAAGAGACTTGCAAAGATATCAAATCATGCATATAAGAATTCAGAGAAGAACCAAATAATATTCATAGATAATCAAGTTCATAAACTCACAATTCATCGGATCTCGGCAAACACACCGCAAAAGAGTATTACATCGGATAGATCTCCAAGAACATCGAGGAGAACTTTGTATTGAGATCCAAAGAGAGAGAAGCCATCTAGCTAATAACTATGGACCCGAAGGTCTGTGGTAAACTACTCACACATCATCGGAGAGGCTATGGTGTTGATGTAGAAGCCCTCCATGATCGAATCCCCCTCCGGCAGATCGCCGGAAAAGGCCCCAAGATGGGATCTCACGGGTACAGAAGGTTGCGGCGGTGGAAAAGTGGTTTCGTGGCTCCCCTGGATGTTTTCAGGGTATAAGAGTATATATAGGCGAAAGAAGTAGATCGGTGGAGCTACGAGGGGCCCACGAGGGTGGGGGCGCGCCTACCCCCCTGGGCGCGCCCTCCTGCCTCGTGGCTGCCTCGTTGCTTCCTTGACTTCCACTCCAAGTCTCCTGGATTGCGTTTGTTCCAAAAAAGAGCCTCGCGAAGGTTTTGTTCCGTTTGGATTCCGTTTGATATTCCTTTTCTGCGAAACACTGAAATAGGCAAAAAAACAGCAATTTGCACTAGGCCTTCGGTTAATAGGTTAGTACCAAAAAAAAATATAAAATAGTATATTAAAGCCCATTAAACATCCAAAACAGATAATATAATAGCATGGAACAATAAAAAATTATAGATACATTGGAGACGTATCAAGCATCCCCAAGCTTAATTCTTGCTCGTCCTCGAGTAGGTAAATGATAAAAACAGAATTTTTGATGTGGAATGCTACCTAACATAATTTTCAATGTAATTCTCTTTATTGTGGCATGAATGTTTAGATCCAAAATATTCTAGACAAAGTTTAATATTGACATAAAATAATAATACTTCAAGCATGCTAACCAAGCAATTATGTCTTATCAAAATAACATAGCCAAAGAAAGCTTATCCCTACAAAATCATATAGTTTGGCCATGCTTCATTTTCGTCACAGAAAATGCTCCCATCATGCACAACCCCGATGACAAGACAAGCAATTGTTTCATACTTAGCCTTTTCAAACTCTTTCAATTTTTACGCAATATATGAGCGCAAGCCATGGACATAGCACTATGGGTGGAATAGCATATGATGATGGAGGTTATGTGAGAAGACAAAAAAAGAGAAAGTCTCACATTTACGCGGCTAATCAATGGGCTATGGAGATGCCCATCAATTGATGTCAATGCGAGGAGTAGGGATTGCCATGCAACAGATGCACTAGAGCTATAAATATGTGAAAGCTCATCAAAAGAAACTAAGTGGGTGTGCATCCAACTTGCTTGCTCACGAAGACCTAGGACATTTTGAGGAAGCCCATCATTGGAATATACAAGCCAAGTTCTATAATGAAAAATTCCCACTAGTATATGAAAGTGACAAAATAAAAGACTCTCTATCATGAAGATCATGGTGCTACTTTGAAACACAAGTGTGGAAAAAGGATAGTAACATTGCCCCTTCTCTCATTTTCTCTCATTTTTTTGTTTGGGCTTCTTTGGCCTCTTTTTTTCGTCTGGAGTCTCATCCCAACTTGTGGGGGAATCATAGTCTCCGTCGTCCTTTTCTCACATGAGACAATGCTCTAATAATAAAAATCATCACACTTTTATTTACTTACAACTCAAGAATTACAACTCGATACTTAGAACAAAATATGACTCTATGTGAATGCCTCCGGCAGTGTACCGGGATGTGCAATGAATTAAGAGCAACATGTATGAAAGAATTATGAAGGTGGCTTTGCCACAAATACGATGTCAACTACATGATCATGCAAAGCAATTTGACAATGATGGAGCGTGTCATAATAAACGGAACGGTGGAAAGTTGCATGGCAATATATCTCGGAATGGCTATGGAAATGCCATAATAGGTAGGTATGGTGGCTGTTTTGAGGAAGATATAAGGAGGCTTACGTGTGATAGAGCATATCATATCACGGGGTTTGGATGCACCGGCGAAGTTTGCACCAACTCTCAAGGTGAGAAAGGGCAATGCACGACACCGAAGAGGCTAGCAATGATGGAAGGGTGAGAGTGCGTATAATCCATGGACTCAACATTAGTCAAAAAGAACTCACATACTTATTGCAAAAATCTACAAGTCATCAAAACTAAGCATTACGCGCATGCTCCTAGAGGGATATATTGGTAGGAAAAGACCATTGCTCGTCCCCGACCGCCACTCATAAGGAAAGCAATCAAAGAACACCCCATGCTTCGAATTTGTCACACAACGTTTACCATACATGCATGCTACGGGACTTGCAATCCTCAACACACGTATTTCTCAATTCCACAATTACCCAACTAGCATGACTCTAACATTACCACCTTTATATCTCAAAACAACTATCAAGTATCAAACTTCTCATAGTATTTAATGCATTCTATATGGAAGTTTTTATTATACCCATCTTGGATGCCTATCATATTAGGACTAATTTTATAGCCAAAGCAAATTACCATGCTGTTCTAAAAGACTCTCAAAATAATATAAGTGAAGCATGAGAGATCAATAATTTCTATAAAACCACCACTGTGCTCTAAAAAGGTATAAGTGAAGCACTAGAGCAAAATTATCTAGCTCAAAAGATATAAGTGAAGCACATAGAGTATTCTAATAAATTTCGATTCATGTGTGTCTCTCCCAAAAGGTGTGTACAGCAAGGATGATTGTGGTAGGACTAAAAAGCAAAGACTCAAATCATACAATACGCTCCAAGCAAAACACATATCATGTGGTGAATAAAAATATAGCCTCAAGTAAAGTTACCGATAGACGAAGACGAAAGAGGGGATGCCTTCCGGGGCATCCCCAAGTTTAGGCTTTTGGTTGTCCTTGAATTTTACCTTGGGGTGCCTTGGGCATCCCCAAGCTTAGGCTCTTGCCACTCCTTGTTCCAAAATCCATCAAATCTTTACCCACAAAACTTGAAAACTTCACAATACAAAACTCAAACAGAAAATCTCATGAGCTTCGTTAGTATAAGAAAACAAATCACCACCTTAAAGTACTGTAATGAAATCATTCTTTATTTATATTGGTGTTAAGCCTACTGTATTCCAACTTCCCTATGGTTCATACCCCCCGATACTAGACATAGATTCATCAAAATAAGCAAACAACACACGAAAAACAGAATCTGTCAAAAACAGAACAGTCTGTAGTAATCTGTATCAAACGTATACTTCTGTTACTCCAATTTTTTTAAATAAATTAGTGGACGTGAGGAATTTATCTATTAATCATCTGCAAAAAGAATCAACCTAAAATCATTCTCCAGTAAAAAATGGCAGCTAATCTCGTGAGCGCTAAAGTTTCTGTTTTTTACAGCAAGATCAAAAAGACTTCACCCAAGTCTTCCCAAAGGTTCTACTTGGCAAAAACACTAATTAAAACATAAAACCACATCTAATCAGAGCCTAGATGAATTATATATTACTAAACAGGAACAAAAAGCAAGGAACGAAAATAAAATTGGGTTGCCTCCCAACAAGCGCTATTTTTTAACGCCCCTAGCTAGGCATTAAGATTTCAATGATGCTTACATGAAAGATAATGATTGAAACACAGAGAGAGCATCATAAAACATGTGACAAACATATTTAAGTCTAACATACTTCCTATGCATAGGCATTTTATAGGCAAAAAAATATCAAGACAAGCAAAACCTAGCATATGCAAGGAGGAAGAAAGAAACGATAGCAATCTCAACATGAAGAAAGGTAATTTAGTAACATGAAATTTCTGCAATCATATTTTCCTCTCTCATAATAATTACATGTAGGATCATAAGCTAATTCGACAAAACAGCTATCACATAAAATATTCTCAACACGATCCACATGCATGCGAAGTTGGCACTCTTCCAAAATAGTGGGATTAATATTAACTAAAGTCATGACCTCTACAAACCCAATTTTATCAAAAAATTCATAAGATTGATCATACTCCAAAGTAGTGGGATCTAAAGTTGACACTCTTCCAAATCCACTTCCAGTATTATTTCAAACATTATTATCAATCTCATATTCATCATGAGGCTTAAATAAATTTTCAATATCATAAGAAGAATCACCCCAATCATGATCATTGCAACAAATAGTAGTCATAGCAAAACTAGCATCCCCAAGCATGAGGTTTTGCATATCATTAACACAATTGACATTAAGAGAATTTATAATAACATAATTGCAATCATGCTTTTCGTCGAAGGAACTATCAAGTATGGGTGCAATAGCAACGATCTCATGTTTAACATAAGGAACTATAGCAATTTCATCTTCATAAATATTGGCATCATGGCCACAAGAATAGCAAGCATCATGTTCATCAAGGGATATTTCAATCAAATCATCGGAATCATAATTATCTATAGATTCATGCATATCATTATTTTCTTCAGAAGCAATAGTCATTCTTTCAATAAATTCTTTGACATAAACATTATGAGCATAGTTTTCATAGCAATATTTAAGTATGTCAAAATTTTCAGATTAGTAGAGAATAATATCATACTTTTCAATCAAAGAAGCAACTTCATAAGCACCCTTAAAAGCAACAAATTCTTCAATTTGTTCGATATCGTAGTAACTATTAACACCCTTTGCATAAGAAGATAAGATTGCATTATCATTAAACTCACATAGGTAGGGGAGGTGTTTTTTAGGGTTCTTAGAGCAATAAGTAAAATCATAAATTTCACAAAGATTCCAAGCATAACACATCAATCTGTTTATTTGATCCCATAAGAGTCTCTCTTTTCCAGATAAACGATGACACACAAAATGAGCATGCTCATCTAAAGATTTCCCAACAACTAGGCTAGTCGGGGTTTCAGCACGAGCGCATAAGGATCAAAGATGATCCAAGTAGAACACTTTAAGTGGATCCATATCAATAGATTTTTAGCAAGCAAAGATGCAAGCAAATAGAAGGCACATGGAAACACAAACAAAGATACATACGGGAAGACGACGAAGAAAAGGCAAAGGTGGAGTGGGGGAGAGGAAAACAAGAGGCAAATGGCAAATAATTTAATGCGAGGGATAAGAGTTTGTGATGGGTACTTGGTATGTCTTGACTTGAGCGTAGATCTCCCCGGCAAATCCGCCAGAAATTGCTAGTTGACAGGAGATAAAATCTTGACTTGACTTGGCGCAAATCTCCCCAGCAACGGTGCCAGAAATCCTTCTTACTACCTCTTGAGCATGCGTTGGTTTTTTCCTTGAAGAGGAAAGGGTGATGCAGCAAAGTAGCATAAGTATTTCCCTCAGTTTTTGAGAACCAAGGTATCAATCCAGTAGGAGACTACACACAAATCGCCTAGTACCTGCACAAACAATCAAGAACCTTGCAACCAACGCGATAAAGGGGTTGTCAATCCCTTCACGGCCACTTGCAAAAGTGGGATCTGATAGAGATAATAAGATAAATATTTTTGGTATTTTTGTTGTATAGATTGAAAAATAAAGATTGCAAAATAAATAGTAAACTAGAATTGTAGATTGGAAACTTATATGATGTAAAGTAGACCCGGGGGCCACAGGTTTCACTAGTGGCTTCTCTCATGATAGCATGTATTACGGTGGGTGAACAAATTACTGCCGAGCAATTGATAGAAAAGTGCATAATTATGATGATATCTAAGGCAGTGATCATGAATATAGGCATCACGTCCGTGTTAAGTAGACCAAACGATTCTGCATCTACTACTATTACTCCACACATCGACCGCTATCCAGCATGCATCTAGAGTATTAAGTTCATAAGAACGGAGTAACGCGTTAGGCAAGATGACATGATGTAGAGGGATAAACTCAAGCAATATGATAAAAACCCCATCTTTTTATCCTCGATGGCAACAATACAATACGTGTCGTTTCCCTTTCTGTCACTGGGATCGAGCACCGCAAGATTGAACCCAAAGCTAAGCACTTCTCCCATTGCAAGAAAGATCAATCTAGTAGGCCAAACTAAACTGATAATTCGAAGAGACTTGCAAAGATATCAAATCATGCATATAAGAATTCAGAGAAGAACCAAATAATATTCATAGATAATCAAGTTCATAAACCCACAATTCATCGGATCTCGGCAAACACACCGCAAAAGAGTATTATGTAGGAGATATGCCCTAGAGGCAATAATAAATGATATTATTTATCTCCGAGTTCATAATTATGTTTATGTTCCATGCTATAACTGCAATGATTCTCGAGTCTGCAATATCCACGAGGCTCGGAGGAAGACTCAAATGCACGTGTGGAATAATAAACGGTAAGAAGTATTCCTAGTCTGGCCTCTAAGACTAGCTCAAGTGTTGCATGATGATTCTGTTTTCCTGGTCATGGGCATGTCTATGCCAGCAACTTTGACGGCACAATGTTAAGAGAACATTTGTGTTGAATCGACCCGGATTGATGTTATGCTATGAGATTCATTCGTCACAAGTTTATTGGTACATAACACAGAGATGGTTAACTTTTGCATGATTCCTTAGACCATGAGAGTATCGAGTTTCTTCATGCTTGCTTCATGAACTTTGGGGTTTGTTAAATGTCATCCGTAAATGGGTGGCTATTACGGCGGCTTACGGGTTCATGGAAAAGTGTGTCAAGTAACTTGATAGCTCAAGATTGGGATTTGCTCCTCCGACGATGGAGAGATATCTCTGGGCCCTCTCGGTGTTACGGTATCCATCATCGTCTGGCCAGACACTTTGTGATTTGATCACGGGGATGCCGGAATACGATAACGAGAAAAGAGAACAATACCGGTAACGAGGTAACTAGCATAGTGGACAAGTTGTTGATCCACAGGAATGCCAACATGTCTCACCTCGGGTATTTATAACATATCGCGAAGCAACAGGAATAGCACACGGCAACTGGAGGTTCACTCGAATATTTATTCGTGTGGGTATAGGGGTCAATATGGGTGTCCACGGCTCCGATGTTGATCATTGATCGGAAGGGGTTCCGCGTCATGTCTATACTTCACCGAACCTATAGGGTCACACGCTTAAGGGTCATCTATCTGCTGAATACTAGACAGGGAGTCTGAGAGAAAATCACCGAAAAAGTTTCGGACACCGAAAAGTTTCAGACAGCGGAATCGTACCGCAGAGAGAGGTCATCGGATAAGTTTCGATGATACCGAAAAGTTGTTTCGGGATACACCGTTAAGTCAAATTGGTTTTGGCACATGCCTGATAATTCTTGGAGGATGCCAGAATCATCCTGGAAGCTTTTTGGAATTTTCTGAGATAAAAACCAGAAATGTTCTGGAGCTGCCGGAGCCACTTCAGATGCGTTTCGCAGATGAAAATCACTAAAACCGGAATTGTTTCGGAACGCGTTGAAAATCATTTTAGTGGGTACTGGAAATGTTCTTAGCCCACATAAATATTTTCAGTTCGATCAGACGCTGAAAAATGTCGTCGTGAATAGTGAAAATCAGCTTTATGGTTACTTTATGGAAAGCCACCTTTTGGGGCTTTGCTCCAAAAGATCTTGGGGATTACATGGATGGATAGGAGCCATTTTTTGGGCCCCTCATGGGGGTGTGGCCGGCCACATGGGGTATCCCCCCTTGGGGACCCTCTTGTTCCTTGGTTTCACTCCTAGATCCTTGTGGAAGGACTTCATTCATGTGCATTTTGGGTTTTTTGTGAAACTACCCTACCCCCTTGGGATTTCCTATAAATAGAGGTGGAGGGGCAGCCCTCCACACTCATCCCTTGCTCTCATACACATGCCATGCATTATCTGGCTTCTTCTCTCCCTCCCACGAAAAGAGTTTCGTAGAGCCATAAGGTTGTCTGGGTTCCGGCAGGAACTAGTTCTGGACGGCGAAGCCCTGCCGGATAGATGACACCGTATGTGTGCAACTCTGTAGAGAGATCGTAGTTTCCGTCTTAGTTCGTGAGTGCCTCCCGAACGGCTTTCCGTGTGACCGTCCGAGTTTCGAAGGTCCTCCCGAAGGGCTGTCCGAGTGACCGTTCGAGTTTCGAAGGTCCTCCCGAAGGGCTGTCCGCGACACCGTCCGAGGGGCTGTTCGACCGCCTCCCGGAGGGCTGTCTGAGGAGCAGATGAGGGTATACATCCTCGCGGTTGGGAGGTTGTAAATCCTAGCTGCGGGGATCTGCACCGCCGATCGTCATCGACTCTACTTCCCGCTACGCTACGAGTCGGTAACGAAAAAGATCAAACCATGTATGCAGTCTCCATAGTGGTCCTGGGCTGGTGCATAGGTCGGAAATTTTTTGTTTTCTGTCGCGTTCCCCTTCATATTACATCGGATAGATCTCCAAGAACATCGAGAAGAACTTTGTATTGAGATCCAAAGAGAGAGAAGAAGCCATCTAGCTAATAACTATGGACCCGAAGGTGTGACGCCCTCGATTCAATCGTACACTAATCATACACGCAAATGTGTACGATCAAGATCAAGGACTCACGGGAAGATATCACAACACAACTCTAGACACAAATTAAAATAATACAAGCTTTATATTACAAGCCAGGGGCCTCGAGGGCTCGAATACATCAGCTCGAATACACAAGAGTCAGTGGAAGCAACAATATCTGAGTATAGACATGAGTTAAACAAGTGTTCCTTAAGAAGGACATCACAAAAGCACCTACGATCGAAAAGGCAAGGCCTCCTGCCTGGGAGCCTCCTAACTACTCCTGGTCATCGACGGTCTCCACGTAGTAGTAGGCATCAACGGTGGCATCTGGCTCCTGGGCTCCAACATCTGGTTGCATCAACCGGAAATAAGAAGAAAGGGGGAAAAGGGGGAGCAAAGCAACCGTGAGTACTCATCCAAAGTACTCGCAAGCAAGGATCTACACTACATATGCAACATCATCAAAGAGGGGCTTTATATCTGGAGTGGACTGCAGAAATGCCAGAATAGAGAGAAGGCCTAGTCCTATCGAAGACTAACATCTTCTGGAAACCACCATCTTGCAGCAACAAGTGGAGTAGAGTAGCATAAAGTAAAGTAGTATAAGTGTTATCAACCTCGGCCAGAGATCCTTTCTCGACTCCCTGCGAGAAAGCAATCCCAGAGCCATACTATCCAGTTCTCATCTCATATCCAAGTCTCATCTCAAGTATCCAGTAAAAAAGTCAGATGGTCGCGGCTAGGATGGGGTCATGGCGACGGGCGCGCTCGGGACTGAGCGAGAGGAGAGGGGAGAGGTGGATCTGAGGGGCGAGGGAGAGCGAGGTGAGTGGGAGAGGGAACCGAGGAGGCGTGGGCGTGGCGGCCTTATCCTCCCCGCGGCGCCTGTAGCTGCATGGCCGGCGAGGTGGTGCGATCGGAGCACGCCCGACGCGGCTCGGGTCAGGGCTACAGGGGAAGAAGGCGACCGGTGGGGGGGGGACGTTGGGCCGACTTGGGTGGGCCAAGGCCCAACGAAGGCGGGGGGGGCGCTCTCTCTCTCCTCTGACTTTTTTCCCTTTTCCTTTTCCTTTTGTTTTCTTTTATTTGCTCAATTTTGCATTTTTCTTTTAGTACCAAATGAGTTTTGTTTTGAACAAAACTTGGCACATAAAACTAACACAATACCTTGAGATGGAACAAAAAATTTGGGTCAAAAGGAGTTGCCTAATCAATTTTAGAAATTGAAAAGGCCAATTTAAATGCTGCTGGAGCACTGTACTAATTCCCATGGGCATTTTGGGAATTTAGAAGAGGTTGGATTCAACATGACAGTGATCAGGGAAATTTATAGGATAAGGTGAACATTTAGTTTTTCTGCTCAAAGAAAATAATTTATTCGACCTATTTTAAATTTGAAAAAAGGCTTTGATTTTTGGACAAGTGGCAAAGCTGTATAGTAATCATGATGACATGGCCACCATTAGGGGGAGATTACTGTAGCATGATTCTCGGGGTGTTGCAAATCTCCTCCACTACAAGAAATCTCGTCCCGAGATTTAAGTGGGGAAGTAAAGAGTAACTTCGGGAGAACTGACCCTTATAGGGTTAATTATCTGGTGAACAATTCAGGGAATGAGGCAGAAGTATCTCTCGAGTTGAAACTTAATAAAACATCAAGAGCAAAGTATGAAGGTACAATAGGAAGTTTCAACTGAATGAACAACGATTGATACTTGAACAGAGTGTGAGAAAGTGGGTTCAGAGTATCGGGAATAGATCATCTCTCGGATGGTGGCTTGTGACATGATATGAAGCCAAGTGTAAAGAATATTTCGGCATCAAGGTTGTACAGGAGAGTCAAGTTTCGATCCTGTGGAACTGTGGGTTATGGGCCCACCATGTGGGTAATAAGTAGGAAGGCATTGACATCTTGCATAGTCATGATAGCAAGGCATGTCAGAGAATAACCTATTAGTTATGTTGGCAACAATGTTGGTACCAAGGGCGAGGGACAGAGAGAACTACTTTCCTGCTCGTTGAACGAGGCAGACCAATAGGCAAAGTTCTCGTCCATCGGTGGTTACCTGAATGTCAACAGCAATAATAACAAGGTCTTACTGACAAATTGTGCACCGAGCTGTTATCATAAGAGGGAACTATTACTGCTTAGATCTCGTAAACCACCAGAAAGGTTAAAAAAAACAATGGAAAAGAAAAGGTGATCATTGGATTAATCAGAACATTGGAAAGGAAAATGTGTTTACACACAAGGATTGGGAGTATATCCTTCCCAAGGGGAAGCGGAGCAGGATATACATGATATGACAGCAATTTCAAAAGCATTTAGATAAGGGGGGCGAGGGAAGAATCATGATATTACCCATACAACGGTGTTTGGATAATAGATCAAGAAACATTCGACAATGTGCTTCCAATGTTCTTGTTGATATTCGGAATACCTCAGTCATGCTTCGAGGTAGAATTAACATGGTGTTCCAAGTAGGGGGTTGGAGTAGAGGTTCACAAGAAATACTCAAGAACAATTGCAGGAATAGCAAGGAGTCCAAGGTATAACCAAGACATGATCAAACATGTGTTGGAAAGAAGACAAGGGGGGGGGGGGTAGTCGATGTTAACTCAAATCATCGTAGGTCAAGGATGGTATTTCTCATCATGAATTTAATTAATATCCTGGAATAGCTCAGAATGTTGATGATCATCACGACATATTTGTCGAGAGGATCTACGAAGATGCCATCGAGGAGCGACGACATCAAGCAACAGGAAGGATGAAGCAAAAGGCTATTGGAACCACGAATATGACACAAACTCGAAATCAAGCTTGTTGCTCAAGGCAAAATGATATGACGAGGAAGATCGACGTAAGTTTAGCTCGTCTCTGAAAATTGTGCTCCGGGAGGAAGGACCAGGTAGCACAGTTAAAATTTAGCATGATAATGATATAGCCGATAATGCTAGGAATGACTTGAATGATTATTAAACTCGTAAGCGATGAAAATTACTTAGAGTTATAGAATCGGAGTGCGGAATCGATTCAACCGATTCACTTATCGGTGTCCTTGAGTGATTAATAACTTAGATCCTGGGGAAATCTGAAATCGGTGAGAAGCAATACTAGATGAAGACTCATAGGAAGCAATACGGTTCTTTGATATTCTCGAGGTACCGGAGGGTAATACTCGAAGGAAGATCAAAAATAGAGGTTGCAGAGATGCATTGATCTGCAGAAGACAAGTGCTTTAACTTGTCCGAGAAATGGATCTAAAGGGGAACAATCATGGTCAGAACCACGGTTGCAAAGGACCAAACATAGATATTAGATGAACTTATAATAAGGGGATTATTATTATCACAAGAAGCTTCCATGATAGGTTCCACATTAGGTCCATGGGCATGAACACAAAGTTCAGGGTCGACTCCCACTTCTTCAATGCATATCATTTCATTTACTTCTCGCTTTCGATGAAGTTGTAGTGTTGAAATGTTATCTGGCAAAACACCAGAAGAGTAAGACTCGTTAAAACTCTCGGGTTCAAACGGATTATGGGAGGCATAGGTTCAACCCATAGGGGCATCTTAGGAACCTATTCCACAGACTTCAGAAGTAGACAACACAAGCTCGAAAGCAGAGCATGGTTGACAAAAGGAGAGGATACAATTACCAAAGGCATTATGTATTTGGGAAAGAACTTCACGAGGTTCTTTGAATATGAAGGACACTCTCGGATGATAATCCAATAATGGATCCGACGATCCATAATGGAGCTGATGTGAGTATTGGTACTCAATCAGAGGAAGAAAGAATGCAAGGGCATCGGATTCTAGAACATCTGAACAATTCGATGCTTAGATAACAGAGGAATTATGATTTCCAAAACGAAAGATCAGAAGCATACGCTCTGATCAAGGATGGATAAGTTGAATAGACGAGGGGCACAATCGACGGCAAATAGATTAGTCGAGAACCAGCTCTTGTTCAAAATGATGTCTGAGCCAGAAAGATAATTTAAAAGGATCAACCGATGATTGCGTGCATTCGCACACATGTTGAATCAATAGGATCAAAATGACGGTGTCAAAGGATACTAATGAATATTGCTAAACATATGGGAAGCATCCATAATGCAAGCAGACAAGTATTTGCAGAGCAATAGTTTGAAGAGGATTCTCGGAAGATCGGATAGTATTTACAAGTATTTTGAAAGGCATATGAACAACTGGGGATGAGCGGACCCTGGTTAAGTGAATTATCCTTAGTGCAAAAAGAAGCTGCAAAGCAGAAGGCACAAGGATTCTCGGAACAACGGAGAGTGCTAGGGGTATCTTGTAACAACATGAGCAACTGGGGATGAAGGTACAAGCGGCAAGGAGGTTGTTCACGAGGATTATCGGTGGTCAGGAACTGTAAGGCAGTGGGCACAGAGTCTCGAGAAACATCGAGGAGTATCTGCAGAATCTTCTGGCGAAGCAAGTGATCATCGGTAATGTCGGGGCTCTCCAGGAGGAAGTGGTTACGAGAACCTAATGTCAGAGTTAGTAAAATGTTTAACCTGAATAGAAGAGAGATCAGAATCCGAGAGTATAGATGAGGAATAAAAGATCCTAATACCACCCAATGGCGAAGTGGGACCGTAAGACACACAACCAAGTTAGTAAAACAATTTTGGACAACTAGACTCAACTTCGGCCAAGGAGTTGGAAAGGGGGCTACCTATAGGCAGTCGGCTCTGATACCAACTTGTGACGCCCTCGATTCAATCGTACACTAATCATACACGCAAATGTATACGATCAAGATCAAGGACTCACGGGAAGATATCATAACACAGCTCTAGACACAAATTAAATTAATACAAGCTTTATATTACAAGCCAGGGGCCTCGAGGGCTCGAATACATCAGCTCGAATACACAAGAGTCAGTGGAAGCAACAATATCTGAGTACAGACATGAGTTAAACAAGTTTGCCTTAAGAAGGCCAGCACAAAAGCACCTACGATCGAAAAGGCAAGGCCTCCTGCCTGGGAGCCTCCTAACTACTCCTGGTCGTCGACGGTCTCCACGTAGTAGTAGGCATCGACGGTGGCATCTGGCTCCTGGGCTCCGACATCTGGTTGCATCAACCGGAAATAAGAAGAAAGGGGGAAAAGGGGGAGGAAAGCAACCGTGAGTACTCATCCAAAGTACTCGCAAGCAAGGATCTACACTACATATGCAACATTATCAAAGAGGGGCTTTATATGTCGGCTGGACTGCAGAAATGCCAGAATAGAGAGAAGGCCTAGTCCTATCGAAGACTAGCATCATCTGGAAACCACCATCTTGCAGCAACAGGAGGGAGTAGAGTAGCATAAAGTAAAGTAGTAGAAGTGTTATCAACCTCGGCCAGAGATCCTTTCTCGACTCCCTGCGAGAAAGCAATCCCAGAGCCATACTATCCAGTTCTCATCTCATATCCAAGTCTCATCTCAAGTATCCAGTTCTAGTTGTATCGATCGGGATACAACTCCAAGTGTCCGTTACCGTAGGACAGGCTATCGATAGATGTTTTCTTCCCTGTAGGGGTGCACCAACTTACCCACCACGCTCGATTAACTCCGGCCGGACACATTTTCCTGGGTCATGCCCGGCCTCGGCCAAACAATACACCGCAACCCGACCTAGGCTTAATAGAGAGGTCAGCACGTCGGACTAAACCTATGCCCCCAGGGGTCATGGGCCATCTCCCCGGGAACTCCTGCATGTTGCGAGGGCGGCCGGTGAGCAGACCTAGCTACCTCCTTCAACAAGGCAGGTGCTTACGTAGTCCAACCCGGCGCGCGCCGCTCAGTCGCTGACGTCTATTAAGCTTTGGCTGATGCATACGACGCAGAACGTCCATACTATGCCCACGTGATGGTTAGTGCTATCAGGCCAGAGGCCCCTCGGATCAAATATCCAAATCATAGTGGATTAGGAACGCAGAACATATTCGGATTCGTTGGATTTTTCTGAGCAACTTTCATATATAAAATTTTTCCATCCGAGCTACGGTTTATTTTATATGAATTTCTAAAGTTTTAAAACATTTTCTGGAATTATTTAAATTAACATAAAAGGTTATTGCACCAGCATGACGTCAACAAAGCGTCAGCAGGTCAACCGCAGCTGTTCAGGTCAAACCTGGCAGCTGGGCCCCACTTGTCATAGAGAGTGGGTTTACTAACTAACTAACTAACAGGGTTAATCAGCTAGGTGGGCCCCTGTGTCAGTGGCTAATTAACCGATTAGATTAGGTTTTAACTAAAACCGAGTTAATTAACTTAACTGAACGGGACGGGCCCACTGGTCAGTGGCTGCAGCGCCAAGTCAGCACAGTTAACCGGGGTCAACGGGTCAGCTGGGGCCCCTAGGACCCACCGGGCAGTGGCACTGGGGGTGGCCCCCGGTCGGCCACGTCGGCGCGGCCGGCGTTCAGCCGTCGGCGACATAGAGAGGCGGCGGAGGCGCTCGGGAGGCCGGATTTCGCCTATAGGGGGCCAAAACGGACGTGGCCGACGCCGTTCTAACGGGAGCGGCGAGCCGCAGCTAACCGCGGTGGTGGTTGGCCCTAGGGCGGCTGGAAACGGCGTCGGCGTGGAGCACGGGTGTCGGTGTCAAAACCGGCGGATCTCGGGTAGGGGGTCCCGAACTGTGCGTCTAAGGCGGATGGTAACAGGAGGCGGGGACACGATGTTTACCTAGGTTCGGGCCCTCTCGATGGAGGTAATACCCTACTTCCTGCTTGCTTGATCTTGATGATATGAGTATTACAAGAGTTGATCTACTACGAGATCGTAGAGGCTAAACCCTAGAAGGTAGCCTATGGTATGATTGTTGTTGTCCTACGGACTAAACTCTCCGGTTTATATAGACACCGGAGGGGGCTAGGGTTACACAGAGTCGGTTACAAGGGAGGAGATCTACATATCCGTATTGCCAAGCTTGCCTTCCATGCCAAGGAGAGTCCCATCCGGACACGGGACGAAGTCTTCAATCTTGTATCTTCATAGTCCAACAGTCCGGCCGAAGGATATAGTCTGGCTGTCCGAGGACCCCCTAATCCAGGACTCCCTCAGTAGCCCCTGAACCTGGCTTCAATGACAGCCTGGTGTAGAGAGAATAATATTTCCACAAATCTAATCTGCTGACACATCCTGCAGCATGACATCACCACCACGGCCCGATCATTATTCGAGCCGTTTTTCCTAACCAGCGACTGCACATATCGCGAGGCGGTTTTCTTGGCACGTCTTGTCGAAGCAGAGATCGTGTCCCCTTATCACGGGATTCTCATCAATACGGGTGTGGGTAACCCAACCGCGCCATCAATTACGACGCTTGGGGAGTAAGCGAGTTTACCAGGTAGGTGGGGAGGCGCATAGCTTCTTCCGCCCTTATAAAGGGACAAGGATTCCCCCTTTTCACCCACGCCTTCTTCCTCCTTGCTCATCCATTCTTGCGCACTCGAGCTCCAGCACCCAAGTTCGCGTTTTTATCCTCAAACCACTCCAAGCATGTCCGGAGCGGGAGGCAAGTGGATGGTATCCTCCGTTACGGAGGAGGACATCACAAAGCTGCGGGGAGCCGGATATCTGGCCGCGGATATCGCACACCGACTGCCAGATGCGGGGCAGATCATCCCTACTCCAGAACCCCATGAGAGGGTGGTTTTTCTTACCCACTTCGTCCGTGGACTGGGATTTGTCCTCCACCCGTTTGTCCGCGGGCTCATGTTCTACTACGGGCTGGACTTTCACGATCTGGCCCCCAATTTCATCCTCAACATCTCGGTCTTTATCTTCGAGTGCGAGGCCTTCCTCCGCATCAAGCCCCACTTCGGCCTGTGGCTGAAGACCTTCAATGTTAAACCGAAGGTGGTGCTCGGCCAGCAAGCGGAGTGCGGAGGCGCCATGGTGGGAAAAATGCCCAACGTCACCTGGATCGAAGGCTCCTATGTGGAGACCATAAAGGGGTGGCAATCGGGGTGGTTCGACACCACCGAGCCGCGCGACACCAACTGGGTGGCGGCCCCCGAATTTCGATCCGGAATCCCCATGCGGCTCACCTCCTGGAAAGAGAAGGGCCTGTCCTGGGGTTCCTCGATAGAGCTGACCGGACTCCAGACATGCATCAAAAACATGATGAGCAAGAAAATCAAGCTCGTCAACGTGGTCCAAGTCATGCTCTTCCGCCGGATCCTCCCGTGTCAAAGACGGGCATTCAATTTGTGGGAGTTCGACCAGGCCGAGCACCAGACGCTGTGAGAGCTCTTCGACATGACACACAAGGACGTCTGGAAGGTGCTGTTCAAGGGCGCCAAGGTACCTCCTCCCCTCACCGAGGACCGCGGACTCAGCGCAAAGCGCCCTGCCAATCCGGTAAGTCTTTTACATCTCATAAGATGTTCTTTTCCCCAGTATAACCATGCGCGGGATCTAAGCCTCCACGCCATTTAACAGGACTGGGTAGCGACAACGGAGCAAATCGATTGTCCGGCTCCCCTGCCCGAAGATCCAGCAGATGCTCTCCTAACGGAGATGCTGGTTCCGGCGCCTTATGAGGTGCCGGAGAAGAAGGCCAAGAAGAAGGCCACGGGGACCAGGAAGGGTCTCCGGTGCAAGGTTATATCGGACTCATCGTCCGAAAACACCGACGGGCACTCCTCCCACGAAAACAAGGAGGAAGAAGAGGAAAGTTCTCCCCCCCAGTCGGGGGAGACAAGAAAAGGAAGGCCGCCCCGGCTGGGGCGGATGAAGGGTCCAAGAAGGGAAGGACCCTCCTTCCGGACAACTCCACAACCGCCGCCTACAGCGACGACGAGTGGCTGCCCAGGGATAAGCCCCTGGTGAAGTCGTTAGTATGTGGATACCATAGTAATTCTGGTATGTTTCATTTTGTTGCTTCTTATCCTGCCGAACATGATCATACAACCCTTCCAAAGCTCATATCGGCATATCCTCTTTGGAGGAGTCTTTGGGCGAGTCGGAGATGAACAGCGATTCGCTCCCGACCGCCTCCTCCCCCCGCCCTACGGACAACGTCGAGGTGTTGTCTCAAAGGGCACCGAACCAAGGGGAGATAGTCCCAGAAGCGCCCCAAGGCGACATTCCGGACACTGGGCGCGTGGGGAGCAAGACTCCCATGGGCCCACATGACGGGGGCGGCAAGCTTAGCCCCCAGCCGAATACGGCGCCGGACCCTCCAGTGGTTCCGGACTCTGTCAGGCGACCCCTCACTAAGGGGGGCGAGCCATCTGTGCCGATGGTCTCTGTCCATCCAGAGGCATCGAACAACTTACTGGAAGCGCTTCGCAGCACTTCCATTGATGAAGAGCACCGCACTATCATGAGTGCGGTGGTCAAGAAGGTTCAGTCTGCCAAAAGCGGATTGACTGAAGCATGTGCCAGCCTCCTATCAGGCTTTGAGGTAAGTAATCAAATTATAAGAAAATATTCCGGCATAGACAGTAGCCCCTGATGCTCTGTTTGGCGTTCGCGAAGGAAGGCCGAATAGAGGATCAAATAATAATCGCAGGAGCCTAATCAGAATATGTCTATGTGCATATGCAGGCTTTACTGCTGGCCGCTGCCGCACGTATTGCGGAGGTTGCCGCACTGAAGCGGGACCTTGAGCGGTCCAAGGAAGAGCTTGGCCTTACCAAGAGGCAGCTCGAAGAGAACAAAGGTAAGTGATACCCCGTCTGTATATTAAAAAAAATTGGTTTTGGAATAATAGGATTATCACGAATTTTGCTAGGGGCCATGACCGAAGTGGCGGCCCTACAGAAGGCGCTATCTGAGGCCGAAGACAAAGCGGTCAAGGAGCGCATCGAGCGAGAGAAACAAGAGGCCCGAGTAGGCGAGGTGCAGCAAGAGCTCCAGGCTCTCGTCAAGAAGCACGAGTCCTTGGAGCTTGACTCTAAGACGCAAGGGTCCGAGCTTGCGAAGGCCCTCGAAAGCGCACAACATGCCAAGGCCGAAGCCCAAAAGGCCCTCCAGGAAATTGAGGCGGTTAAGAAGATAGCGGCAGGTAAGGCATTCATTATACAAAGCAAGCATGTGAAGGAAACTTTCGTTTTACTTACCCGAGTTCGGAGCTCTCCAGGAGCATTCGCAGATCTGCCCCGCAGTGTGTCGGATGCCGCGGAGTTCTACCGGGCTGAGGAGGGGAGCTCGACGGAGAAGTTGTTCTGGTCTCAGTATACTGGGACCGAACACCCATTTCCCTTGAGCGACCAGCTGAAGCAACTGGTCGAGCTTCAGAAGGCAGCCGAACAGGCCATGAAGGGTCTTATAGTCCGGATGTTACCTGGCGAGCTCATCCCTGGTAGCTACTTCGGTCTGGTGAGGCGGCTTGTGAATGCCTGCCCACGGTTTGAAGTCATAAAGCGGTCCGTCTGCATCGAGGGTGCACGCAGGGATTTTTCCCGGACGAAGGTGCACTGGGCGAAGCTGGACGCTGAAAAGCTGGTGAAGGAGGGGCCGCCGGAGGGCAAGGAGCATCGCCACCCCGAAAAGTATTATGAAAGTGTCCTGAAGGGTGCTCGCCTTGTGGTGGAGGAATGTGCTAAGGATGTAATATTTGAATAAATGTACTCATGCGATCTTGTAATATGAAACAAGTTCATTTGCGCTATGCAACGCTTGTGAATTTAAAATATTACCTTCTGTGCGGCCGTTTATAAAATCTGAGAGTTGGCCAGTCGTCGGCTTCTGCCCCCATGTAACTAGTACTGAGGTGTTCGGGATAAATCTGAGCACTCTTTATCCCAATTTTGGGTCCTTCGAGGGAGGTGTTCAGCGCAACGAACCAGGCAATCGGACTATAAGGCTTTATCACTCTCACTTAGCCATAGAAGTCTACAATTTTAAATTTTGGCAAAGCCCCTAGTATTCGGAAGGCCGAATTTGGGGCGCTATATACGCCTAAGTCGGGCAAGGCCGACTCCTCGCCCGAAGCGGAAAAAGTCTTTAAGGACTTGAGACCTCTCAAACAGCGACCAACTCTCGCCTTATCATGACAGTCAGTTTTCGGCTTTCTCTACTGAGGTGCTCATCCGGAAGAACCTGGACACAATCGCAGTAGTTCTCCCAGTGCTACCTTAGCCGATATTGCGGAACGTAAGGTACCAAAACATGGGAGTCAGGCAAACCCAACTATTGACCCAAGACATGATTCGGAGCTGATGCATATAATGCTATAAATTCGGGGTGCCGCACTGTCGAAAGTGTTCGGACATCTCACGCCGTATTTATGGGGTATACTGAATCCCCTGGCGTACTGGTCGTACCAGAATGTACGAGTGCAATTTGTCTGACTCCATGTTGGGAGGATACGTACATGACACCTAACGACAACCGCTGCCTCTGATACTAACTTGGCTGACTCTGTAGCATCACGTGGCCTTTTTTAACCTGCCTCAAAACGGATCTCCATTCTTCCTCCTCTAGATTTAGTTAACCTATCGAGCATTATCCCTGATGTTTGTTTCCTCTTGCGCCTAGGTGCTAGTCCAACAACGAACATAGGAAGTGTTAGTGTACATCAAACTGTGAGACTACATATAAAGAAGCATGCAACTGTAACTTGACTTCAGCAACTACCTTCTTGCTGTTGAAGCTCACAAGGTTCATCTGATATTGCCAACTCGTCTTGTGTCAAGAGTGCTTGGGAAGTAGTGTCAGGTGGCAAGGGAGCTTGGGAACGTGCTGCTAGCTCAGTTGACGCACGAGTAAGTCGTGCAGCTGGTAGTACTGTGGTAGGTGTTGCAAGAACTAGGGCTGTCTCTGCTTGTTTGGTGGCAGCTATTTGTTTCTGTTTGGATTTTTTTGCAACTCATGTAGCATGGGATGCCGTTTTTGTTGAATTTTCCGCTGGACTTTGACCTTCTATTGCACCATCAGTACCAGCAAAATCTGCAGGATTCATCCGCTTCTCATTCCCTGCCATTCTGTGTTTCTTCCTCTTTCTCTGTGCCATGTTAAGTCAAGCCGACAAGAAAAATGAACAAAAATTTAGTTCTTCAGAACAAATTGATGCGTGATGCAGACGAACTGAACTTTGATGTTAGACAACCACATGATAGGAGGATGTAATATGTATGAAAAACAGGACGTAAGAGATAACCAGAACTATGATGTGTAAACTAAGAAGAATACATTTCACCAAATTAGAAGCAATGCAATGGAAGGTAGACACCATATGAAAGATGCTACAAATATCGCTCTGCCAAGTTAACAGTGTCTCATCATAAATGGCGTTTAAACAAATGTGAAGCAGTACAAGAAATAAATCATATGCAAGATCCAAACAACATCACACTACCATGTTAGAGGTCTCTCGTCATTAGTGCCATTGCATATTCACATCATTGCATATTCACAACTTATGATGTGTAAACTAAGGAGAAGGCATTTCAACAAATTAGAAGCAATGAAAGCTAGACACCATATGAAAGGTGCAACGAATATCACTCTACCAAGTTAAAACTGTCTCGTCATAAGTGCCATTTCAACAAATTAGTAGTACAAGCTAGAAAAGAACATGAGATGTAACCTATATCACACTCCGAAGTCAAACGTGTCTTATGATAAGTGATTGTTGCAGGTTACACAACAGTAGTAATTTGATGTAAGAACATGGTGTGATAGACAGATATTGTATGTTCTAGAAACAAGAACACGTGTCTTATTCAAGTATAATGTGTAAAGTAAGCAGGTGGAATTCAACAAAATTAGAAGCAATACAAGCTAGACATCACACATAACATGCAACCACATATAACAGTGCCAAGTTAGAGGGAGCACCGGTGATGCTGCACTAGGGGAGACGTGCTCATCATAAACACAGCTTTGTTGAGTGTCTATGCATGTGTTGTCTTGGAAATCATCTTGGGGGTGTGGAGGAGTAGAAACTGTAGAGGCCCTCCGTTCGGAAGGAGCACCTTTATCCGCTGCCTTGCTAACTTCCTTCCGCTTTATTGATTTTGAATTGTCAAGTAAAACCGACAAGAAAAAGCAATAAAATTCTCTCTTCAGAACTCATTCATGCATGATACTGACAATCACTACTTTGATGTAAGGCAAACACATGATACCAGGATGGAATATGTACGAAAAACAGGACGGCATGGCATGTTCACAACTGTTTGTGTAAACTAAGCAGAAACCATTCCGGCAAATAAGAAGCAATGCAAGCTAGACACCACATGAAAGATGCAACCAATATGACTCTGCCAAGTTAAAAGCGTCCCCATCATAAATGGAATTTCAACAAATTAGAAGCAGCGCATGCTATAAATCATATGAAAGATGCAACTAATATCGCACTGCATATACTAAAGGTGTCTCGTCATGTTGATTGATGCGGGATATAAAAAAAACAATAGTTTTATGTAAGGACATGCTTAATAGACAGATGTACTATGTACTAAATACAGGAAGGCATGTCACATTAACAGGTATAATGTATAAGCTAAGCAGACTAGCACATGCAGTTTAACCAGATTGGAAGAATTACAATCTAGACACCATATGCAACATGCAACCACATATCACGCTGCCAAGTTAGAGCAAGCACCTGCGATGCTAGTGTAGGGGAAATGCTGTAATCAACTACAGAGCTACGTTCACTATCTTCATCTGGCATTTCTGTTACTTGAGAATCATGTCGGGAGGCTGACGCTGCATTCTTTAAATGAGGAGTAGTCCCCTTGCCTGCCTGCCTCGTCATAAGTGATTGATGAGGGATACACAAGAACATTAGTTTGATGTAAGAACATGGTTAATACACAGATGTACTAGTATGTACCAAAAACAGAAAGGTATGTCATATTCAAAGGTATAATGTGTAAGCTAAGCAAATGCAATTTAACGAAATTGGAAGCAATACAAGCTAGACATCCGGCTGGAGTGGTGAGCATGATCATCTAGGACCTGAGAGCCTGGTGGGAGGCGGGCTGCTTCGCCACCATCGCAGATTTTTAGTTGGCTTCCAGGTGATGCCTATCTTTGCTGGGCTTGTCACCGGCTCGGCCAGTGCCCTGACTAGCTATTTGTCTTCTGGTGCTCACGGGATGGTGGTTCATGTAAAAAAATATCTTTCCTTATCTTACCGACTTCGGCCTTTCGAATACAAGCTAGACACCATAGGGAACATGCAACCACATATGACACCGCGAAGTTAAAGCAAGCACCTGGGATGGTGGTTCATTGCGAGCGAGGTCATCAACTCCAGAGCTACGTTTACCGTCTCCATCTGCTGACACTGCACCCTTTATAGAACTGTAACGTGTCTTGTCTACCCGCATACGAAGCTGGAGCGACTTCTCTCTTTTCTTTTTGGCTTCTCTCATGGCAGCAGAGTCTGAAATACCCTTGCATAAAAACACAATAGTGAGAGTAAGGGTGAAGTGTGTGCAGAACTAGTGCACTGTAAAAGTAGCAGATAGCAGGTGGCTGAAAAATAAATGACAGGAGACATATGATAGCTCTACAACATTGCATGGCAAACAAAATTAGATTCTACTCCGTATGATTTTGTAATATATGAGCACAGGAAATGCAGGTACTCCTCCAGCACACCACCACATGTGGTCATATCTAAGATAACAGTCGACTGAAAATAAATAGGTCAGTCGATTTTTTTAATGAACCGTCCGATCTATAAGAAACGGGAGCTGGCCTTTGTCTACCTCCCGCCAGTCACTGTTGACGATCTTTCTCGAACCGCCAGCGACCACCGGCCCAGACCCCTGCCTCCGCCGCCCCGCCCTCCCATCGACCTCACACCACCGCCGTGCTTGGCAGCGCCCCCAGGCCATCCCTTTAATCCCGACCGACCTCCAGATCGGGCGCCAGTAGCTCTAGGCCGCACACGCCCCTAAGATAAACACCAAGGCGCTGCTTCCCCAGCGTAATAGGTGTACTAGCGCCTATTACGCCGGGGAATGCTTCCGTTAATTGGGAATCAACTGGCCAAAAATTGAAATTCAGGGGGGCGACGGACCTCTAGCTAAGGTGAAACAGTATATGAGGAGAAACCTTGTGCATCGCGAGTTACTAGGAACATCTAGTATCAAGAAGAAGCGGTCAAGTAGTGTCTTCTGTGGGATGAATACCGTGGAAGTAGAGACGTAAGATTTGCACGAATAAGGGAAGAGGAGTACCTTTTTTAGTTGCCGGTGTGGTCACCTCCACATGTCTCGCCGATCTTCTTCTTTTTATCGGGGAAATCAATGTTCTGGTGGGTGCAGGCTTGGACGAACCCATGGCCAAATTGTTGATTGTGTTGCCGTGGCTGTATGTCGGCGGAGGGGAAGCAGATCCGAGGCGGCGAAGGACGGCATAGCAGGAACAGCTCCGGTGCGGTGGAGGGTGGCGAAGTTGGAGCGGCAGCGGTGAGGCGCAGGACGGTGTGGTTGAACTGGCTCGGGTACGGACGGCTCGGCCTCGGCTTCAACTACTAGTCGTGGAGGGCGTTGCGGTTGAGGTTGCGGTGGACGACGACGTTGGCGTATCGACTCCGGCGTGATGGAGGAGGGCGGCGGTTGATGGGTGGGATGGGGTGGCGGACGGAGGACGCCGGGGTTTCGTGGCTGGTGGAGAGGTAGTTTTGGCGCCCACGGAGTACGAATGGGGAATCGGACGGGTGAGGGGGGGGACCATGTTTTGGTCTTGGACGCGCTTGTTTTTGGCTTTTTTGAACAGAAGATGGGACGCGCTTGTTTGAAATTTGGGGAAAGTACAAACTTTGCCCCCCTCTTAAATTTCGGACCTACTGCGGGTCGGGGGTAGGATGGTAATCCCAGGTGTCCCAAATAGTGGGCGGGAGCGATTTCGGCCGCGCGTATGTGTGCTTAGGCGGCCATTGTGTATGAATGTTTTTCGGATGCGGTTGCGTGGCGTCTAGATGAAGCTACAAACCTACCCCGGTTTAGACCTTTGGACGTTGGGCCGGTAGGTTTCACGGGTCGGAGTTATTAGAAAAGTAATTTCCTTGTACTACCAAACATTGGTCTCACGCGGTTTCGGGCGAGTAGAGGCTCTTTTGGCGCTTCGTTCGAAATTTTGAAACACAAGCATTCACGTTTAGAGTACTCTTGAACTATGAGGATTGACCTAAATAAACAACGTTATATTTGACCTTGTATGTTTGAAAACCTCATTAAATTATCCGCTTCTTTTTGAAATTTTGACACTTGAAAATCCAATAACTACGATTATTTTGGAATGGAGGAGCTAAATTTGAATCTATTTTGTACACGACTACATATGTTATTAGGTACAAAATCAGAGCAAAGATTGGTTCCCCCATAATTTAGGTATGGTTTACAAATGCCATGATATCAAATTCAAATAATTGAATGGACTTCATGTTGAATTCGATTTTTAAAACTACCTTAAGTTGAATTCAAATGTATGCTAGTTCATAGGTAGCTATTTATAATGTCCATTGTGTAACTTTCGTATGTATAATGTGCTTTACACACACAACATGAACTATACTCACGTTTACATTCGATTGCTAAAGCGATGCATTGTCTGGAGTTCAAAATACTAACTATGTGGATCAATTGTGTCGAATAATAACATAGACATGCTCAAATTCAATAGAATCTAGATGTCTGATGGATCAATGACCGCTCCTTACGCGAATTGCAAATATCATGATCCCATCCTAATATTACAATTTATATCTTTAATCAATGTGTACAACAGTCTTTTACGTGTAGTTTCACTCTCCATCGGTGGTCTCTCACACATGGTCACACACTCTCTCCCGAGGTGTCTTTCTCGCACACATGCTCTAGATATAACCCTCCCTCCCTCTCTTAACCATTTACAACTGTTTTCACTAACCTTTATCACAAGCACTCTTCCTCTCACAAACATACACACGCACAATCCTCATCGACCCTTTCTATATACATGGACCTGCCTACGTGTCTCATGTACGCACATTATCTTTACGCCTGTCTCTCACACATTGTCTCACACCTCTCTTCCTAATCGACGAGTACGATTGTAGCAGAGCATTCTGTAGGATGCCCCTTAAAGTTAGGTTGGATGAATAGTAATATCAGAGATAAAGGGGTTACCTTAGTCCGAGAACCTAGGGTTACAAATCCTAGCTGGCTTTGTCAGTGGACACAGAGTCCTTCACAATTCTGCTATCTTTGTCTTGTACGACTAGTCATCCATGGGTCTTCCTAAATGCGTCACGGGCCGACCAATGTGGCGCAGGACAGAACCGAACGAAGGGCCTCACCTCGACCCACCGGACCTCACGCGGTGACACACCCTCTGCCCCCACGTCTCATTATCTTCTCACACCCACGCATACCAACACAAACACCACACACACAGAAAATTTCTCCTGGTGCCTCTATTCCCTCCCCCTTGCATATACACACTCAAGGGAATGGAATCTCTTGTCGTGACGTCATATTCGTCTCTCTCTCTCTAGACCACTCTCATTTCTCGTGCTATCTCTCCCACTCCCCCCGTCGGCCCCTCTATCCATGCCTCTCTCGAATACGTAATACACACACATACCTCTCTAGGCCCCGCCAAATGCATCAACTAGACATTCACACATGTTACATCACGTACCCCATTGATCTAAAAAGCCCTCTCTTCACGTTTATTTCACATACAACATTCCTTTTGAATAAAGTGTGGCCAAAAAATTATTTTAGAGTTTCTACATATATACAACATTGCAAAGTAATATGGAGGAGGACGAACGCTAATTTGCATTGCATGGTGCCCACAATGATATTTATTCCGCACTGTGAATTTGTATATTTTTATACTATATACAAAGTTAGTCATAATAAAGAGAAACGAAGAGCATCTCTCTCTCCATCGCATACCCCCCTGTACGCCCCTTTCACGTATGCACACAAAACTATCTCCAGGTCCTCTAAAAGTAAGCCCCCAGAAAATTCACGCATGTTTCATCTTTCTCTCGCGATATATGCAATGGCGATCATTGTATTTGAAGCGAAAGCACGATACGTACATTGGACTTCAGAATCCACTCATTACGGTCACCATTTATGTTTAGTGGTTATATACAGTCACGGGCTCACCGTACAACTCTGTATTTGCTCATGACATGACTAGTTGAGCAGTTAAACGCTCCATGTGGCACCTCTAGTGTTGCATCACATTATCTCACTATCATCGTGCCCACCTGTCGACTTGTATCTACTCTACATCTACACTCTTATAAAGTACATAAAATACACTCTTATAAAAAACAGAGTTGGTGATGATGGTGTGCCTGCCATCCTGCAATATAGGCCGTCCGATTTATATCTGACGGATAGGAAAGAAACTATGGCAATTTTGCAAAAAGGTACCCACACACCTCTCCACATTTGCAAATAAGGCCTTCCCTCATTCATCCTTTTCTCTCACAAGATAAACAAGTCATACAAATGCATCTTGATGTTACATGCAACGCACGGGCATCTTGCTAGTAAGAATGAAAACAAACGACAAAAAATATTTGGACGGTGGTTCGAAGTCATGACCGCGGGCACAGCGGACAAGGTGGCCTTGTATTGGTATGCTGAGCCATCTGTTTTAACACACAGGAGCTGGTGTGGTGATTATACACACACGCACGCATGCACACGAACTGCATCCACGCAGCACTCACACAAAGACATGCACCCACGCACGCACGCAACACTCACACGTACACACGCAGCCACGCACGCACGCAACACTCACACGCACACACGCACGCATGCATGCACACACCAGTACACCACACGACCAACACACACTCTCACGCTCAAGTGCTCAACCTACACGTGCATGCGCACGCATCAGGCCCTGACAGACACATATACAACCAGGTGATTCGCGCGCACGGGTTGGAGCCTTGTCGCGCCTCTGTAAATTTGTGTTTATCTGACCTTTTGCCTATGCAAACTGACAGGTGGGACCCACAAGGAACGTGGTCAATTTAACTAGTCAACATGGCGCCACGCAGACTATTTGGCCGGTCAACAGAGTGCAATCCGATGCTGAACTGTGAGCAAGTGACTGTATAATCACCGCAAAACGTATATAGTGACTGTAATCAGCTTATGTTGAAGTTCGGTGACCGTATTGCGCTTTTCTCTCTGTAGGCCCTCCAAAACTACATCTCTACACGTTCTCGCATGTTACATCTAACAACTATGCAATACAGCACTACTACTACACTCTAACACAATAAATCATATGTGTTTTTATTTTTACTAGATATCATATTGTTACTTATAATTATTCAGTTTGCATACATTAAAATTGCCTTTGAAATGTATGGCCAGTATCATCTACCGCGCGGGAAAAATCCCGCCCTTTCCTGTTTAATCGGGTTTGTATCGATGGATCGTGTGAAACAGCAAAACTATAGTACTATACAGTACTACAAGTGACAGTTCACTGGGCCGTCGTGTCGTCTACTCCTCCGTCGTAAGAGTGGAGCGCTCGCTTTCATAAATCTTCTAGTCCCTTTCGCCGACATGTGGGACATCAAGCTACCGGGTCCACGTGCCATACCGGAATATAGTGCAGAGCAGCCGGGGTGAAGCACCCCAGTCATGGCGCCGGCATAGTAATGAGCAATGAGGCGTCAAATCACAAAGCTGCACCTTTCCCGCAGTTAAGTTGGAGGGACGAAGCAACCATCATATCATTTCACTCGTTGCTGAATCCGCTTCTCCCTCATCTTCTTCAACTTAACCACGTGTTGCTTCTGCCGTTGTTCTACCTCATGTGGGACGCGGATCGGCTTGGTAAAGCACTCACACGTGGGACTGCATGTTAGCAAACCGCCAGGACAACGTCCTCCGAAAATAAGAAGCCTAATCCTAGACTTACAAAGGGCTACGTAGCTGCTACGTATACTTTCCATCTAATCTATATATGCCTGCCCCCCCTGATTTTCAGGTGGGGTGGGCCTAATCCTCTCCTTTAATCCAATCAAATAGTCCCACATCACATCAGTCCGTAACTTTACGTAAACCATTACGTGGATGTAGCATTGCTCAAATAAGAAACCTCCCCCGCCATCCGCGCGGCAAAATCACCTCCTTTTTACTAATCTTGATTCTATAATTTTTTAGATCAATATAATTGAAATTTGTATAGATAGCACACAGGAGCAAAACCAAGTGGTACGGTTAAGGGCATCCACAATGTGTAGCCAAATGTGAAAATAGCTTTTGGCATCGTGGGAACCTTTGTGGACGGTGTTGCCAAAGCCAAAAAGATGGAAGCAAAGCTCCCTGATTGATTGATTGAAGGAATAGAAAAATGCAACGTCTCTCCTCTTTCTCCCATGCTTGGACGCATGTAGTACAGTATAGAGCACATAGTCTACTCCCCTGTGCCTTCTATCACAAATCACAAAGCAGTGAGGCGTCAAATCACAAAAGCACGGACGAAGCAACCATCATTTCACTCTTCGCTGACTCCGCTTCTCCATCGTCTTCTTCGAGAAACCATCTCACCGCACTAGTACTCCTAGTAGTACCAGTAAAGGACTTCCTGGATGCAAATAAGGCGGTTGTCTCGGCTTGCAGGCGACACTTGCGAACGACTTACCGTGGTCTCCCTCAATGGCGTTCTCCGTCGAACGCACTTCGCCAAACCACCAAAAAAAAGATATCGTCGGCGTCACCGCAATGGGGAAGGAAGTCAAATATAGTTACTGCCTCCATTTTTTTGTACACAAGGCCAGTATATCAAAATTACAATTTGCAAAGGGCCACTAACAATAATCGAGGCAAAATTGATGGGGTTAGCAACCAAGGACATTAATATCCCCTGCATGCATGCGGAAGTGAGAAGGTTGGTTTGCATGGCGCTGCATTAATCAAGCGATGAGGAGTGAGATGGTTAGCTCTTTGGTCTTTGGAGAGAAAAAATACGCATTAATTGACACGTGAAACAAGGATTAGTATCGATTAAATCCCGCGAAGGAAAACCCCGCCTTTCTTTTTTAACACTAGTACTCCTAGTACGTACGTACTTATCCTGCTTGGGTCTAGGCCTTGCATTGCCAAACTTCGCCACACATTTTTGCCAAGCTTGCCTAAAGTTTTCAAAATGAGAAGGAGGTACACTTGCGCACGGCTGTCACGGTGGCACCGCACCCTCACACGGTCGCTCCTGCACGCCGCGGTCGCACCGCACCCTCACACAGTCGCTCCTGCACGCCGCAAACCCAACCAAGGGAACGCACCCTCACTGACACGTGCTGTCGCATGTGAAGAAACCAAACTCAGCCATCCTATCGCTGACACATAATTTTCGTTCATAGAGTATGTTTATCCAACCGCATGTTGGGGAGTATCCGTACGGCCCATGCGGTGGTCTGTTGGGGAAGAAGAAGAGGCGAGGAAGAAGGAAAGAAGGGTTAGGAGACGTAGGATATTCATCCAACCGCCTGAAATGGTAGACTGACCAAAGTCAGGCGACTTGCATAACAAATATATGTTTTTACACAGCAAAAGATCCATAAAAACAACAACATAAAGAAAAACTATCACTGCTCGCGGAAAGAGACGACCTCGTTGTCTTTGGCTGCCGGCGCGAACCAGCCGTCGCTGCCGACGTGTGTCTCCGCACCGTGGTTGTCCTCGGCCTCCAGCTACTCGTTCAAGCGGAGCGTGCGGGCGCTCTGCACGGACGACAGCACAGCACGGTTCAAGTCGAGGACGTCCGGTTCCGCCTGCAGGAGGGCCTCGATGGCAGCGGCATCCGCGCGCTCCGCGTCGAGTCGAGCCTCCGCCGCCCGGTTCAAGTCCAGGACGTCCGGTTCCGCCTGCAGGAGGGCGTCGATGAGAGCGGCATCCGCACGCTCTGCGTCGAGTCGAGCCTCTGCCGCCCGGTTCAAGTCCAGGACGTCCGGTTCCGCCTGCAGGAGGGCCTCGATGGCAGCGGCATCCGCGCGCTCCGCCTCAAGTTGAGCCTCCGCCGCCTGATTCACATCCATGACATCCGGTTCCGCCTGCAGCAGAGCCTCGATGGCAGCGGCATGCGCACGCTCTGCGTCGAGTTGAGCCTCTGCCTCCCGGTCCTCCTTTAGTATCGCCATGTTGAACCGCTGGTCCGCCTGCACCATGGGGGACTCGGACGCCGGCACGAAGTCGACGTCCATCGTCTCATACCCATCGGGGGCCTTTCGTGCTGCGACCTCCGCCATGAACATTGGATCGGCCTCCTCCTCCTCGTAGCTTGGCTCCAGAGAACTCGGGGATTGGCCCGCCGCAAAGAGAGCTTGGGAACGGAGGTCTGTGGCGCCGAACGCCGCCGCGATTTCTGCGCGGCGCTCCGGCATCAGCATCTTGTAGTAAGTGATCTTGCGGCGCACCATGGCTTTCCGGCGAACTAGGGGACGCTTGATGCGGGCTAGGGGATCGAAAGGTGTGGGAATGGGCTGGAGATTTGGTGTGGTTTTAGGGCAGTGGCTGGCGTAGGCCGAGCAGCGAAGGTTCTGGTGTGAATAGTGGTTCCGGTGACAACCGGTCAATCGGTTTTGACTGTACATCGCTCTTGTCGCGTTCGCGTTGCAGCCCGGCACGCTGGACCCTCCACGTCGCTCACCGAATGGAACACGCTTCGTCTTGCATTTTCGCTCGCTTGTGGGACCGCAGTTGAGAGCAAACCGACGTCCCTCCCCCTCCCCCACCCATGTCATTTATTATACCACTCCTCCCTCTGTTTTATGCGGAGTAAATAAAAACAGAGGGAGTATACTATGGATGAGGATCCCCTGACGTGGCCGAACCCATTGAGTAACTGACATGCGGGGCCTAGCAAGCATGGGGTCCGCCAGTAAGTGACCGAAAGGGAGGGTAAGGAAGGGATACCTACGTCAGAGGATCCACTTCCACTATACTACTTTGACCAAATGTTAGAGTAATAATATATGACATGCAACTTACACAAATGTTAGAGTAATAATATATGACATGCAACTTACACAAAGCATACAAGGTCTAATGCGTTTTTCAAGGCTAACTTTGACCAAATGTTAGAGTAATAATATATGACATGCAACTTACACAAAGCATACGATCAAATTCGTATGTGAAAGGAGTTTCCAATGATATAATTTTCACATTATACATCTCATGTACTATTAATCTTGTCAACAGTCAAATTGGAAACCATCTCGAGTACAAATCTAGGAGTACGTACGAATCTAACAATATTGATTGGGCGTTGTTGAATGCTGATACCTTTTTTTATCAAAGTAGAGATACTTTGACTACACATAAAACTTATATGTAAACTAGAAAGGATAGGGGGAGTATATTGTACGTTCAAAAATGAAACAAACATTGAATACCCTTTATATATGATTTGCGGATGCTATGATCACCTGTTCAAAATTTTGAATCCGCCTTAGGTATCATGTGCCCCCACTCGTTCCCTCTCGATTTCATCTCGGGGTCCGGAGATCTATTGAAAGAGGACTAGGGTGGGTACATGCGAATGATACTCGGCGGAATGTTCAAATGAGGCATGCGGGAGGATGGACTCGACTGGAGGGCGACATGATTGATGGAGAAGAGGGTTGGAGAGGAATGAGAAATAAGCAAACGCCACATGATTATACTTGAACGGCTCAAATAAACAATAAGTTGTCTCGCTTGGCCTACATAGTGAAAGGCCTAATGCGCAACGCGGAGCACTGACGCTCGAATATGGCTGGGAAAACAGGGAAACGACATGTGGGGCACACCCGTCGGGACGACGTAGCGCAGACTAGTCCAATGGAGGAGCTGGCCCACGACCTCCTCGCCACCGACAACCATTCATGTGGGTCGTTGGGGCCAACAACGGGGCGCAGCTCCAGCACCGCCTCTGGACACGGCGACCGCGGTGAGCGACATGCTCATATCGTCGCTAGACACAGTCGGTTTCAGTGTGCCGAGGGTGGCGTTAGTGCTGTGGCACGGCCAACGGTATGTTTGGTTTGTGCCCAAGGTTGCCCCATCAAAGCATTGGATAGCCAAAATTTTGGTTGAGGTATTGGTTGCCCATGATTTGGCCGACATTGGCAAGAAAAATGAACTAGAGTTGGCTAGAGTTCATTGGCATGCCAAAGAAATGGCAACCATCCAAACAAAGACCAATCTTTGGGTCATGACCAAAATTTTGCTTGAGGTATTGGTTGCCCATGATTTGGCCGACATTGGCAAGAAAAATGAACTAGAGTTGGCTAGAGTTCATTGGCATGCCAAAAAATGGCAACCATCCAAACAAAGACCAATCTTTGGGTCATGACCAAAATTTTGGTAAGGTGCACTTTGGCCACAATCCAAATACACCCCAACACCCGGCTCGTCGAGGATGCACGGGGCGCCGCGACGCGTCCGCGGAGTGGTGTAGCGCGGCCAACTGCATCCTCTGGACCTGAGACCATGCCGGGTCTGTTGGGGAACGTAGTAATTTCAAAATTTTCCTACGCACACGCAAGATCATGGTGATGCATAGCAATGAGAGGGGAGAGTGTTGTCCACGTACCCTCATAGACCGACAGCGGAAGCGTTATCACAACGCGGTTGATGTAGTCGTACGTCTTCACGATCCGACCGATCAAGTACCGAACGTACGACACCTCCGAGTTCTACACACGTTCAGCTCGATGACGTCCCTTGAACTCCGATCCAGCCGAGTGTTGAGGGAGAGTTTCGTCAGCACGACGGCGTGGTGACGATGATGATGTTCCACCGACGCAGGGCTTCGCCTAAGCTCCGCAACGGTATTATCGAGGTGTAATATGGTGGAGGGCGGCACCGCACACGGCTAAGAGATCTCAAGGATCAATTGTTGTGTCTCTGGGGTGCCCCCCTGCCCCCGTATATAAAGGAGCAAGGGGGAGGCAGCCGGCCAAGGGGAGAGGCGCGCCATAGGGGGGAGTCCTACTCCCACCGGGAGTAGGACTCCTCCTTTCCTTGTGGGAGTAGGAGAAGGGAAGGGGGAAGGAGAAAGAAGGAAGGGTGCGCCCCCCTTCCCTAGTCCAATTCGGACCAGACCATGGGGAGGGGTGCGGCCACCTTTTGAGGCCTTTCTCTCCTTTCCCGTATGGCCCATTAAGGCCCAATACGAATTCCCGTAACTCTCTGGTACTCCGAAAAATATCCGAATCACTCGGAACCTTTCCGAAGTCCGAATATAGTCGTCCAATATATCGATCTTTACGTCTCGACCATTTCGAGACTCCTCGTCATATCCCCGATCTCATCCGGGACTCCGAACTCCTTCGGTACATCAAAACTCAATAAAACTGTCATCGTAACGTTAAGCGTGCAGACCCTACGGGTTCGAGAACTATGTAGACATGACCGAGACACGTCTCCGGTCAATAACCAATAGCGGGACCTGGATGCCCATATTGGCTCCCACATATTCTACGAAGATCTTTATCGGTCAGACCGCATAACAACATAGTTGTTCCCTTTGTCACCGGTATGTTACTTGCTCGAGATTTGATCGTCGGTATCTCGATACCTAGTTCAATCTCATTACCGGCAAGTCTCTTTACTCGTTCCGTAACACATCATCCCGCAACTAACTCATTAGTCACAATGCTTGCAAGGCTTATAGTGATGTGCATTACCGAGTGGGCCCAGAGATACCTCTCCGACAATTGGAGTGACAAATCCTAATCTCGAAATACGCCAACCCAACAAGTTCCTTTGGAGACACCTGTAGAGCACCTTTATAATCACCCATTTACGTTGTGACATTTGGTAGCACACAAAGTGTTCCTCCGGTAAACTTGAGTTGCATAATCTCATAGTCATAGGAACATGTATAAGTCATGAAGAAAGCAATAGCAACATACTAAACGATCGGGTGCTAAGCTAACTGAATGGGTCAAGTCAATCACGTCATTCTCCTAATGAGGTGATCTCGTTAATCAAATGACAACTTATGTCTATGGCTAGGAAACATAACCATCTTTGATTAACGAGCTAGTCAAGTAGAGGCATACTAGTGACACTCTGTTTGTCTATATATTCACACATGTATTATGTTTCCGGTTAATACAATTCTAGCATGAATAATAAACATTTATCATGATACAAGGAAATAAATAATACTTTATTATTGCCTCTAGGGCATATTTCCTTCAGGGTCATCTTGCTTTTTCAATGACATGCGGGGATCGCATGTGAGCAAAGGGCATCTCCAACGTTGCCACGACCGCAGCTGACTACCCTGGCACACCAAAACCCTCGTCCCTCGCGCCGTCGCGCGGTGCGTTCCCAGCCGGTGCCAGCTGCCCGCATTCATGCCGCCCGTTCGTATGTCGTCGTTAAGAGGCTCGGTGCCCGAGAAACCAACTCCGGCTACTTAATGACGCACCCGGACGCTTGGCATCACCGGAATGTGATACTTAAAGCGGCAACGCCCAGCTAACCTCCACACCATAGCGCATCGTCCTCCTACCTGGCACCACATCCGCCATGACCGCAAGTGCGAACACTCTGCGGGAGAGCTTGTCTTTGGGGATGAAGCTCGAGGTCGCCGCCCTTGCTCAAGTCGCCTCTCGCGATGCAATAGCGGCGTAGCCGGACGCGGACGCGACCGCACAAGCGGTGGCCACGCTGGCGGCCGACGACGGGAGCACCGTCAGCCACGCATCCTACTTGCCGCCGTCCAACGTCCGGCACCGCCGAGGTCGGGGACTCCTCCGAGGATGAGTAGGGCATGGGAGGCGGCAGGGCATGGTGTGCCAACTGGCCGGTCCGTATCCCGTGTTCTACTCTTCCTCGCCGGAGAGTGCACCTTCACTTCACGGGTCTTGAACCCCGCCCCCGTACATAGAGATCGCAGATGGAGGACGTCGGTCGCCGCCGTAGAATAGGTTTAGGGTCGGGTTTCTTTTATTTTTCTGTCCTATAAAAGTGCGAAATGTAACGAAAATCTGCCGTTTGCATTAATCTCGGCCGGTGTATATGAACTTTCACAATAATATACATATTGTAGGAGTACTAGCAAGATGCCCGTGCGTTGCACGGAAGATCAAGATCTTGTGGGAGAAAAGGATGAACGAGGGAAAGCCTTATCTGCAAATGTGGAGAGGAGTGCGGGTAAATTGTCATAGTTTCCTTCCTATCCGTTAGATATAGATCGGACGGCCTATATTGCAGGATGACAGGCACACCATCATAACCAACTCTGTTTTTTATTGAACCGAGACAAATCTAACATGCGAAGTAAAATAAACACATAGGGACTATGCATACACAAATTATCTTAGGCACTCCAATAGTACGTCCACTACACATTCACGCATTTCACATATTTCTACATCTACGGGAACCTACGAAAGGGTTAACGTAAATTGCCTCTCTCTCTCCTCCCCTGATTTTCATGGTGGTGGGCCCCTCCCTCCCCCAATCTACAATCAACAACTCACACGTTTCACATTACGTTAATTACGTAACTGGGATTACGTAGGTGTAGCATTACTCGTCCTAAAAAACCCAACTAAGCCAACCTCCCAGCATATCGCGCGGGAAAAGACCCGGCCGCGCCGTTTTAGTCAGGATTACCGGATTACTAGTAGTAGTATCGATGGATCACGCGAAGCAACAAATTTTTTTGAGGGGGCGAAGCACCTAGTTTAAAAGGAAAAAAGGCGGTACACTCACAACACTCCTGTCGCGGTCGCATTGCACCCCACACACGTTCGGTCCTGCACACGGCTCACGCAAACGGAACGCGCTTCGGCTTGCCTCTTCACTGACACGTGGGACTGCACTTGGAGAAACCAACCATGCACCAAACTCCCCCCGCCCACCGCGCGAAAATCATCCCCCCCACACCCAAAAATTCCCCCCAAATCCGATTCAACCGCCCTTCGGCCAACTAGCCAATAATATTCCCCAAACCCCCCTTCCCCCTGTCCTCCTCCACTCCATTCGCTCCGCCAAAGCCGCCCTCCCCGCCGCGCCGATACGTCGGTGCCGCGGTTCGGCGATCCTCTCACTCCCACAGTACGCTCTCGTAGACTGCCGTCCTCTAGCCGCGCCGCCACCTCTGGCTACGTTCTTGTGGAGGCGCACGGCGGTCAGCGCTGCCACCGCTGGCGACGTTCGTGTGGAGACGCACGGCAGTCAGCTTCTCCCATGGTACGCGCATTCTAGACTGAGGCCCTGTTCATGTCGGTGTAGCGCTGAATGTTAGCTGATAGACGCTGTTAATCTCACTGTTTGCCGAAGTAGTTTACTGTCAATATGCTCTGCTTAAGAAGCTTCCTTGCCCTGTTCTGCACTCAATCTGCTTAGCTGAGATGGCATGCCAAGGCCGATTAGTTGCTAAAATATCCTGCCATATATTTATTGTGACGTAGATTGCCATGGTCTAGTAGCCAATCTGTTAGGTGAAATAGCTCTACACCATTTTATACTCGATATTTGTTGCTGCGATGGCCTTCGATAGTTCGATGGCTGTGTGCTCGGCCTCATTGACTGCTTAAACAGCCTGCCATAATTTGGCACTCAAATCTGTTTGCTGAATTAGCTTTACATATATTTCGTTACTTAGATCTGCTCGTCCAAATATCTTGCCATAGCTTTAGACATCGACCTAGGTATTTTTTTCTGGACTTCATAAAAAAGCATATATGTTTTTCCTGTAATATCTAGTAGAAGAACTAATTTGTATGTCTAACAGATGGACAGGACTTGGATAACTTCTGCTCGAAGATTCTCCGCTGCATATGTCGAGGGGGTTGAAAACTTCATGAACTTTATCAGAGCTGAGTACGGTGGTCCGAAATCAGATGTCCTCTGCCCGTGTAGCAGTTGTATGAATTCAGTTACAAGACCCCAGTCAACTTTGCAAAATCATCTACACTTGTATGGGATGTCGGTCACATATACTAGGTGGGTTCATCATGGTGAAGCTGTGAACGTCAATGTTATTGACTACATGGAAGCAGCAGATCACCATCTTGATCTGCGTGATGCTCAGGTGGAAGAGGAGGAGGAGGTGGTGGTGGCGGAGCCAGTGAGTTTGACCAACATTGAAACAATCCTACGAAATGCTCGTGCATTCCGTGAACTTTCACCTGCAGAAGAAAAACGGTGGCCCTGCATGTTGGAACAATGCAACGTTGCTGTCACCCCAGGAAATAAGCTGTCAGTATTCTCAGCTATGGTCACCTTTCTTCAGGTGAAGACATCTGAGCGGATGACCAACAAATCATTCGATGCGATGTTGGCTGCTTTCCGCAAATCTTTCCCAGATGCGTCTGAGCTGCCACACACCTACAGTAAAATGAAGAATTTCCTTCGTGCAGTTGGAATTGGATATGATATGATCCATGGTTGTAAGAATAATTGTGTTCTGTTCCGGAAGGATTATGCCAACTTAAGTGAATGCCCGAAATGCAAATCATCAAGATGGAAAGATGGCGATGCTGTGAAGAGGATTCCTCATAATGTTCTGAGACATTTTCCAATTACACCAAGATTGTAGAGGTTGTTTCATGATGCTGAAATAAGAGAGGATGTACTGTGGCATTCTAGGAACCAGGAGTACAGAGATCAGAATGTAATGAGCCAGCCATCTCATGGTACTGAGTGGAAAAGCTTCAATGATAAACACAAAGAGTTTGCTGCTGACCCGAGAAACATTAGTCTTGGCTTAGCTTCAGATGGATTTAACCCATTTGGCCACCAGAGCGCCACATATAGCATGTGGCCAGTGCTTGTTATCCCTTACAACATGCCTCCAAATGTCTGCACCAAAGAATCAAACTACATGATGGCCTTGCTCATCCCAGGTTCAAAAAGTCCTGGAAAGGATTTTGATTTGTTCATGGAGCCTCTTGTGGAGGAACTTCAACAGCTATGGAAGGGTGTTCTCACTCGAGACCTATATAGCAGCCAACCAGCTGATTTCTTTCTATGTGCTGTTATAATTTGGTGCATCCATGATTATCTGGCTTTGGGCACTATGTCAGGGCGAACGACACATGGTTACAATGCATGTGTTCGCTGCGACAGGAATCCGCTATCATACGCAATACTTAGCAAGATCTGTTACATTGGACACCGTCGTTTCCTTGCCAAGGACAAGCCGCATCCTAGAAAATACCGAAGACATGTGTTCAGTGCAAAGCATGAAAACCGTGATGCGCCAAAGAGGCTCATCGCCGATGAGTTGCAAGTGGAATTAGAGAAGGTCAGGCATATTACACCAGGAAACCATCCTGGTAATGGTAGCGGGAAAAGGAAGCATGGCAGGGTAGAAGAGAGATTATTGTTTACCCGCAGGTCCACTTTGTGGGACTTGGAGTATTGGAAAGATTTGGATCTGCGGCATAATCTTGATGTGATGCACATCGAGAAAAATATATGTGACAGCATTATCGGCACACTTCTTAATATTGAAGGCAAGACAAAAGATACCTTAAAATCTAGGATTGATTTGAAACACCTGGGTATCAGAAAAGATTTGCAGGTGCAAGATGAAGGTAAACCACGGGATATGGCACCAGCTGTGTACGTCTTGGACAAGGTAAACAGAAAAGAATTCTGCGAGGTCCTGTCACGTGTGGGATTCCCACATGGATTTGCTTCCAACCCTGAAAGGAGAGTCAGTACAGATGGAAACAAGGTACAAGGGTTGAAAACTCATGACTGCCACGTCCTACTTCAAAGGGTTTTACCTGTTATCCTTAGAGGATTGGGCCGCCCTGACTTATACAGAGCAGTTGCAGAGTTGGGACAATTCTTCAGGGAACTCTGCTGTAGGAATATCAGGATAGATGCTTTGGAGCGTCTTAGAGACAAGATACCAACTATCCTATGCGACCTTGAGATGATATATCCTCCAGCCTTCTTTGATGTGATGGTGCATTTGGCTGTTCATCTACCTGATGAGGCACTACTTAGAGGTCCAGTATAGTATGGTTGGATGTACCCTATTGAAAGGCGGCTAGGCACTTTCAAGGGCTATGTTAGGAACAGAGCTAGACCCGAGGGTTCCATTGCAGAGGCGTACATTGCTACAGAAGCGTTGACATTCTACTCAAAATACATTGAAACAGCTGATCAGCTTAGCAAAGAGGTGGGTGAAGACAATCCCGGGCTCAATGTTTTCGATTATTCTGTTCGAGTTACAGGGAAGAGTCGACAAGAGGACAAACCTAAAGATTTGGACAAAATGCTTTGGTATGTGTTGAATAACTGTCCTGAGATACTACCTTATATCAAGTAAGTGCAGTACTGCAGCTTATACATCGTAATCTACTAAACTTGCAGCACATTCTTATATATTTAGATGTTTGACGCGATCACTATATTGTGTAGCATCTACAAAGAGGAGTTACTGCCGCAAAATCCAAGAAACATTGACAAACTGGTTATGGTAGGATTTGCGAAATGGTTCAAGAACCATGTAAGCTTTTGAAGTGCACTATCAGTTTTTTTAATATATTGAGTACATAAGATGATCAGCTTGTCTATTTTCTAACCATAGGTTAAGAAGATGCGGGAGGATGGGCAGGCAGTTGATGATGCCCTTTACTCATTAGCAATGGGTCATGATACTCGGGTAAGACATTATGAATCTTGCGTTGTTGGAGATGTGCGCTACAACACCCTTGCACGAGACGAAGGCAGGAAGACACAAAACAGTGCCATCATGAGCACGGATATGTATGACAAAGAGACAACTGAAATGTATGCTAACATAACAGACATTGTTCAGTTGCTGTATATCTCCAGTTTTGAGGATCATCGGTGTGTGGTTCTGTTGTGCTGTCGTTGGTATAACCTGTTTTCCAGGATCGCAAAACCCAGAGCTGATGATTATTTCAAATCCATCAATGTCAAGGCGGCGTAGCAGACCAACGAGCCTTTTATTTTGGCAAATCAAGCAACACAGCTATTTTTCTTGGAAGATACATTTGCACGTAGCGATGACTGGAGAGTATTGCAAAGGTTTGAGCAGAGGAATTCGTTTAATGAAGTTGCACAACAAGATGATGCTTACACTGCTCCTGATGTACAAGATAACACAGATGTTCCTAATATCTTTGAGAACCATCACGTCAATGACGCCGGCGAAAAGATTGCCTGTCGTGCTGTGGACATACAAGAGTTGATCAAGAAGAAGCCAACGTTTGAGGACGTTGAGGACGAAGAAGAAGATGACACCATGGGGAATTACGATTCAGACTGATACACATGGCGAAGATGTTGACGCTGCTGCTGCGGATGATGATTACATTGCTTTTGTCGTATTTGCCTGTCAGAAGACGTTTTTTATCTACTATGTGAAATTGTGTTTGCTATGACAACTGAAACCTGATGAACATGTTGTTTAGTATTTTGCTGTGAGAACATCACTTGTTATGTATGCTGATTTGTGTTTGGTGATTGCATGACAACTAAAACATGATGACATTGTTGTTTAGTTGTACTCATATTTGGCTGTGAAACTTGAATTTGATGACATAGTTTGCTGTTGGACTGCAATTTTCTCGACGTCTTCGAATGAGAACAAAGCTGACCCGACAGGGCCTCTGCTATTTATTTATTTATATGAGCAAAAGGGGATACCCCTTGATTTCCGTTAATAGAAATCATTAGATGTTCACAACACTACGCCCAGCCTGCTACACAGGTTTCATTCATTACTAGTTTCAGCAAAGTGCTCATGTCATAGCCACTGAATACATCACGAGTGCTACATACACTGCAAATAAAGAGACAATCATCCTACAGAGCACATCGATTTTGCCCATTATCTTCACAAGCTCTTTCATCTCCTCATTGCTGTCAAGGCCGTTCAGCAGCTGTTGCTTGGCCATGATCAGAGGAACTGCATCTTTAACCTTCTGCTCTGCATCTTCCTCTTCTGCCGTTCCTTCAGTTACTTGTCCAACACCCCAACCTGCTGGTATTGGGATTCCTCAGCTAACCAAATAATCAGCGTAGTTGCATTCCTCCACATCAGCAACTTTCCAGAAATACAAATCACACGAATCTTCCCTTTTCTGCATGAATCAAATTGGAAGATCATCAACCAAACTATTAAAAAAATCAGCAACTGAAAGCAGCAGAACAACACTTAAACATATTATTACCCCATGATTCGGACATTTGTAGAAGACTCGGCCAGGGTTGAGGATTGTGGTTGAGACGCGACGGATGACTCTGCGTGATTTGCAGCAGTGGCACCACACCAACGGCAGTGGGTTGCGATGAGAAATCGGCTGCGGTGCGCGTGCCAGCGGGGGTGTGATGAGACCCACAGGCGATGGTACGGGTGGCGACTTGGCGCATATCTGGTTGTTTCCTGCTGAAGAGCAGGTGGACGAGCAACCATCGGACATGGTTGCTGCGGCCAGAGCTTCTGATGCTAGGCAGAGTAAGTAGAGAAGAGGAGAAGCGAACGTTGGATATGTCAGTTTCATTACTTGCAGAGTAGCATAGCACCATATATAGTCATAGTCTAGGTTTGGATTCGAACCAGCTACATGAGCACGTCTTTCTTTTTTCTAAAACTCGGCAACGTCTCTTTACTGGTACACTAGCTTGTTCTGTACGCCTTCCCAAGTCTTTGATTTTCTTTCCCTTTTTTTGCAAGGAAGGAAGGAGGACAAAATTGAGAGTTCCTGGGACTCGAACCCAAGATCTCTCGGTTGAAAACCAAGGGTGCTAGTCACTTATGTGGCGAATGTTCCCTGTGAGGAGGACGGCAGACGAACGCATTTTCCTCGCAGTTTTCTTCCTATATATAAAAAAGTATGCTACTTGGTGTCCGCTTAGTCAACAAACGATTGTGCCAACCTTGACCGTTGGATTGACATTCAACGTCTGTCACGTTTCTTCAGTCTCTTCTTCCTCGAGCCGCCAAAGCCAAACCAGCGCCGGCGGGACCGCCTGCTCCTGCCTCCCACGGCTGGCTGTGATCTTCCCCGACTCCTGTTCGTTCCCGTCCGAGGCCTCACCATCGTCCTCCGCCTTGGTTCGCTCGCCGCGGCGCCGCCCTCCGGTGTTGTCAACATGGTCAACAACCGAGAGGAATAAGGAGATGACTGTACATGGTGAGGATGACAGTAGGGACCCAGCAGCGCGCGCAGTAATTTTGTTTTTTCGGGACGGAGAAGGGTATCAACTGGGTTGTGCGGGACCCGTGGCCCGTCTAGCCCAGGCTTTTATTTCATATGTTTAGCACATGACCAGCCCAGTTTGTTTTTTTCCTTTTTGATAATGGCTAGCCAGCTATTTTGTTTTTTGCAGAATAACCAACGTAGGCCTACTTGCTTTTCTACGCCCTGCTGGGCCGGAAATCTTTCAAGACGAGGAGGGATGCATTTTGCCCAGAAAATGGGCTATAAGTAATAAGAAATGGGCTATAAGTAATAATAAATGGGCTGTAAAATGAAAAAAATACAGCAAACAGGCAATTAGATCCAAAATATTGTTTTCTTTCGGATTTTGATATTTTAAATTTCATTGTTTTTGTGCGGGTAAAATTTCATTGAATTTAAATTAAGGTATATTTAGATTTAAAATTAATTTGAATCTGGCTAGAAATTTCGGGCTGTATGCTGTTTGGGACAGTTTTGGAGGCTAACTTGCGGGTCTACTAGGTTGACGTGTACTTTGGCTTTGTCAACTTAGTCCACAAACGATTCTAGCAGCAGTGACCGTTGGATGTTAATCCAACGGCCGTGCTGCTTCTTCAATATCTGATCTTCTTGCTCCAGCCGCCCAAACCAGCTCCGGTGGGACTGCCTGCTCCCGCCTCCCGTGGCCGGCTGTGCTGCCGCACAGGCCGCATCGCCCCACCCTACTTCATTGCTGGCCAGGCCATTCCTCTACTCACCCACACCTCCTTTTATTTTCCGGCGACGGCAGCCGGACCAGTAAACCCTCGTATTCCCCACCGCGTGAGCAACCATTGCCGAGTCTTCCCCGGCTCCGTGTCGTTCCCTTCCTAGGCCTCGCCGTCGTCCACCGCCATGGTGCTCTCGGCGCGGCCTGGTCAACGTGGTCAACGAACGACATCCATCGGCCGTGGACTGTACGCGCAAAATAATGATTCCTCCACCTGACAGCTGGGACCCACCGGAAGGGCTTCTCTATTTCGTGAAAAAATGTCCCCCCCCCCCGCTGACATGTCGGACCCACCAGCTATATCTTCGCACGCAAGGAAGTGCCTCCTTATTACGCACAAAAAATGAATACCCCCTGCTAGCTCGGACCCACCATAGTGGGAGGATGACTTGTGGGCCAACTAAGTTGACGGGGACGGAGGGCTTTGTCAACTTAGTCAATATGAACGATTCTAGCTCCAGTGACCGTACGATGTCCATCCAACGGCCGTAGTGCTTCTTCAACCTCTGGTCTTCTTGCTCCAGCCGCCAAAAGCAGCGCCGGTCGTGCCGCATGCTCCTGCCTCCCGTGGCCGGCTGTGCTGCCGCGGAGGCCTCACTGCCCCCTACTATTCCCACCGCTGGCCAGGCCCTGCGGCGACGACAGCCTCACACCGCAGCCGAACCAGTGAACCCTCGTACTCCTCTCCGCGCGGGCTTCCACTGTCGCGTCTTCCCCGGCTCTACGTCGTCCCCTTCCTAGGCCTCGCCGTCGTCCACCGCCGTGGTGGTCTCGGCGCGGCCTGGTCAACGTGGTCAAGGAACGACTTCCATCGGACGTGGACTGTACGTGGAGAGGCTCACAGCTGGGTCCACGGCCGCAGCAAGGAAGTGCCTCCTTATTACGCGGAAAATAATGATTCCTCCACCTGACAGCTGGGACCCACCGGACGGGCCACTGTATTTCGCGGAAAAAACATTCCCCTCTGACTGCTGGGACCCACGAGCTTCATCTTCACACGCAAGGAAGTGCGTCCGAAAAAAAACGTTTCGCCCCCCTGACTGCTGGGACCCACCAGCTACACC
>NC_057808.1:331330877-331331585 GCF_018294505.1 Triticum aestivum | reverse complement strand
GGACCCATCGGCTACATCTTCGCACGCAAGGAAGTGCGTCCGGGCAAAAAAAAACGATTCGCCCCCCTGACTGCTGGGACCCACCACCTACATCTTCGCAGGCAAGGAAGTGCCTGACAGTCGGGACCCACCTGGTCGAAGCGTACGTAGCGTTGTCATTCTGGTCGCGAATGTGTATGTACATACTGGTCGATGTAGAGGCGCGCACGTGTCGTAGTAGAGGCGCGCATGTAGCATGTACACGTACGTACAGCGGCCAAGGTGCAGGAAAGAAAATACGTCCACGTATGTGTACATACGGGCGGGGTCTCGAACGGCTACTCGTGCATACGTACGGCCAGGGCTCGTGTACATGGCTAGGTCGGAACGGAGAAACAGCGTCGTCGTCGTGTTCATGGGCAGGCAACGGAATGCGTCGTGTTCATGGGGAGGCAACGGAATGCATCGTGTTCATGGGGAGGCAAAGGAATGCGTCGTGTTCATCAGGAGGCAACGGAACGCGTGGGAGCCAACCGGCTGGGTCGGAACGGAATGCGTGGTCGTGTTCATCGGGAGGGCTTGGATGGAACAGGCGATGGAAACGAGGCCTGGCGTACCGCAAAATGGAGGAAACGGACCTCCTACGTTCGGAACGGGGTCCTGTTGATCGGGAGGGGTGTGGCGTACCGCAAAACGGACGAAACGGACCTCCTACGGTCGAAACGGGGG
>NC_057808.1:331227357-331330687 GCF_018294505.1 Triticum aestivum | reverse complement strand
GGGGGTCCTGTTGATCGGGAGGGGTGTGGCGTACCGCAAAACGGACGAAACGGACCTCCTACGGTCGAAACGGGGGTCCTGTTGATCGAGGGGTGTGGCGTACCGCAAAACGGACGAAACGGACCTTCTACGGTCGAAACAGGGGTCCTGTTCATCGGGAGGGGTGTGGCATACCACAAAACGGGACTCCACGGGATACTGTTCATCTCCACCGTCGACCTCCTCCAGCCTCCACGGGCTACCGTCGACCTCCTCCAGCCTCCACGGGCTCCTGTTCATCCAGCCTCCACCACGCGCTACTCCACCGGCTACTGTTCAACCACCCCTCCACGGGCACCCCTCCACCGTCTACTGTTCATCCAGCCCTCCACACCACGGGGTCCTATTCAACCACCCCTCCACAGGCACCCCTCCATCGTCTACTGTTCATCCAGCCCTCCACACCACGGGGTCCTGTTCATCCAAAAGCAACACCACCGCTCACTGTTCATCCACCCCTCCCCCCGCAACGCTCACTATTCATCCAATCGATCGGCTTCAGTTAGCAGCAGTAGCGAAGGAATCGCTCGATCGGGTTCAGTTATCAGCCATCGATCGATCGCTCGGGTGCAGTAACGTGTAGCCTGCAGTGCAATCGCTCGGGTTCACTTAGAGCCCAACGCCTCGCTCGGGTTCAGTTAGAGCCAACGCCTCGCACACACGCGCGTACGTGTACGAGAGAAACGCGCATCGCTCGGCCCCCGACCTCCCACCGTAACCGGGAACTCCCCGAAATTTTCCTCCCCCTCACTTCTACCATGGTTTTTTCCGTCATGGACGGCCCGAAGAATGTCATGCAGCTGCGTCTCCGGCCCGCGCAGGACGAAAAGCCCATTTTCTGTCATGATTCCTTGTCATAGAAATAGGAGCCCTCCACATCTATGATGATACCGGGTTTTGTCACAATTATCGTCATAGAAGTGTCATATGTATGACAGAAAAAAAATCGTTCGGCCCAAAATGTCACGGATGTGACTTTTTTTGTAGTGATTTGACATGTCCTACCCAAGGGCAAGCTGCATATGGGTATTTAAAACGGGTATTTCGATCATTATCAGAGACCACCTGGGGATTCCCTTGTACGTCTTAGCTTTTTGCCTCCTTGGTATTTCCTTCCCGTAATGCGTCCAGCAATCAGACTGCCGAAAAGGGCTTCCAGAGAGTAAGGTCCTGAAAGAGAGAAAATGATAAAGGTATACAACCCCTGGAGCGGTTGAGCCGCATTGTGGGGCGTGTCCTGGCCATGCCCCTGCCTATGCCCATGGTATTTTTAGTGCGTAATTATGTACGCGCAGCACAGATTTCGTCGCTTGACCGGGACTAGGACGGAGGCCGAATTGCTAGGCGAGCTCTGAACGTGCCAGGCGATCCTGTTGTAGGTTACCCCGGACTCGCTTGAAGGTGTCTGGGGTCTTTATCGCCGAATTGGCGGTTTGCCTTAAAAGGTTGCTTTGTGCTTCTGCTGCGAGGGCCGCAGTGTGCTCCTCCGTGCGGAGCGAGCGTTCTGTGTTTCCATTGACTATTATAACCCCACGAGGTCCTGGCATTTTGAGCTTGAGGTATGCATAATGCGGTACCGCATTGAATTTGGCAAATGCGGTTCGTCCGAGCAGTGCGTGGTAGCCACTGCGGAACGGGACGATATCAAAGACTAACTCCTCGCTTCGGAAGTTGTCCGGAGATCCGAAGACCACTTCCAATGTGATTGAGCCCGTGCAACGGGCCTCTACACCTGGGATGACACCTTTAAAGGTGGTTTTAGTGGGTTTGATCCTTGAGGGGTCTATACCCATTTTGCGCATTGTATCCTGATAAAGCAGGTTCAGGCTGCTGCCACCGTCCATAAGGACTCGGGTGAGGTGAAATCCGTCAATGATGGGATCAAGGACCAATGCGGCAGAACCGCCATGACGGATACTAGTGGGGTGGTCCCTACGATAGAAAGTGATCGGGCAAGAAGACCATGGGTTGAACTTTGGGGCGACTGGCTCCATCGCATAGACGTCCCTTAGTGCACGCTTCCGTTCCCTCTTAGGAATATGGGTTGCATATATCATGTTCACCGTTTTCACTTGGGGAGGAAATTTCTTCTGTCCTCCTATGTTCGGCGGCCGGGACTCCTCCTCATCGTCGCTATGCAGCACCTTTTCTTTGTTTTCGGTATTCAACTTGCCGGCCTGCTTGAACACCCAGCATTCTCTGTTGGTGTGATTGGATGGCTTATCGGGGGTGCCGTGAATTTGACACGAGCGATCGAGTATGCGGTCCAAACTGGACGGGCCCGGGTTGCTTCTTTCGAACGGCTTCTTCCGCTGAGCGGATTTAGAGCCACTGAATCCGGCATTGACTGCCGTGTCTTCAGCGTTGTCACCGTTGTTGCGGCGCTTGTGTCTGTTGCGATGTGGTCTGCCGTTACTATCTTGGCATCTGAATTGCCATGACTTCTTGATGTGTTGTTGCTGCGAGCCAGCCAGCTGTCCTCGCCCGTGCAAAAGCGGGTCATGAGTGTCATGAGGGCTGCCATAGACTTCGGCTTCTCCTGGCCGAGGTGCCGGGCGAGCCACTCATCACGGATGTTATGCTTAAATGCCGCTAAGGCCTCTGCATCCGGACAGTCGACAATTTGGTTTTTCTTAGTTAGGAACCTGGTCCAGAATTTCCTTGCAGATTCCCCTGGCTGCTGAGTTATATGGCTCAAGTCATCAGCATCCGGTGGTCGGACATAAGTGCCCTGGAAGTTGTCAAGGAATGCATCTTCCAAATCCTCCCAACTGCCAATGGAGTCTGCTGGCAAGCTATTCAGCCAATGCCGAGCCGGTCCTTTGAGTTTTAGTGGGAGGTACTTGATGGCATGTAGATCATCACCGCGAGCCATGTGGATGTGGAGGAGGAAATCCTCGATCCATACCGCGGGGTCTGTTGTACCATCATATGATTCAATGTTTACGGGTTTAAAACCCTCTGGGAATTCGTGATCCATTACTTCATCAGTGAAGCATAGGGGGTGTGCGGCGCCTCTGTGCCGGGCTATATCACGACGCAGTTCATACGAGTTTTGTCTGCTGTATTCGGCCCGGCCAGATTTGCTTTTAGTATATCCGGCGTGACAGTCATCGTCCCGCATTGGGGCATGCCCCCGTGATCCGTAGATCGATCTTGCATGTTTTGCTTTGTTTTCCAATACGCCTCGCAGGTCCCTCGTGTTGCCCCGGGCCTTGGTATTTTTGTTTGAGTGGCGGCGGGGTGCGGGCTGGACTTCGGGCTGATATGCCTCTCTGTCTCGGCCACGAGGTGGTCGATCAGCCGCATCATACGCTGGTGATGTAGGTTTCAATGCTTCCTCCTCGAGTTGGGGTAGCAACCTGCACTTTGGGTAACTCTTGGTTGGGCGCTCGAGTTCATATTCCTCGGCCGCCAGGACTTCAGTCCATCTATCCGCTAGCAGATCTTGATCAGGTCGAAGCTCTTGTTGCTTTTTTTCAGGCTGTTTGCTGTGGCTATAAGCCGGCGCTTGAAGCGCTCCTGCTCGACGGGATCCTGAGGCACGATAAATTCTTCGTCGCCGAGGCTCACCTTGTCTTCGGAGAGAGGCATGTAATTTTCATCCTCTGATTCTCCGTCTGCTGCCTGTTCCGGAGGGCTAGCTTGTTCATCCTCCCGCTCGAGCTCTGGCTGGAGGGGATTATCGTCTTCTTCGGCACTATCCGGAGCGTTATTGTCTCTTGTGCCGGTATCGCTGCTTTTGCTATGGCGGGACTTAGAGCGGCGCCGCTGACGTCGGTGCTTGGATTGCTTCTTGGAGGGATTATCCTCCGTTGTCTTATCGCCATCGCCTTCTTTGGGGGTGTCCACCATGTATATGTCATACGATGAGGTGGCAGTCCAGCGCCCTGTGGGCGGTGGTTCTTGTTCATCTCCTGCATCATCGTCCATACCGTCGATGTCCTCGGAGCCGAAATCGAGCATGTCGGTTAAATCGTCGACAGTGGCTACTAAGTGGGTGGTGGGTGGGCAGCGAATTTCTTCGTCGTCCGCATCCCATTCTAGCCAGACATAGTTCGGCCAAGGGTCTCCTGACAAGGAGAGAGACCTCAATGAATTTAGCACGTCGCCCAGTGGTGAGTGCTGAAAGATATCCGCGGAGGAAAACTCCATGATCGGTGCCCAATCAGATTCGATAGGCACGGACGCAGGTGGTTCGGAGCCCGTGGCCGGGGACGAATCCAAGTGTCCGGCAACACGGGTCTCATAAGAGGTGAAGTCAGCATTCGGCTCTATCGCCGCTGAGTGTGCAGCCTCCGTGGCGGGGTCCATCCGCCCGTCCTCGGACGGCGTAATCTGCTCCGGATCGAGGGCCGGAGTAGCTGCAGGTGGGATCTCCCGAACACTGTCCGTCGGTAGAGCTAAGTCATGCCTGTCGCGACTGTGTGGCGCACCTGGCATGGGCTCGAATCCGTCGAAGATCAAGTCTCCGCGGATGTCGGCAGTATAGTTCAAGCTTCCAAACCTGACCTGATGGCCAAGGGCGTAGCTTTCGATCTGCTCCAGATGGCCAAGCGAGTTGGCCCGCAGTGCGAAGCCGCCGAACACGAAGATCTGTCCGGGGAGGAAAACCTCACCCTGGATCGCATCGTTGGCGATGATCGGAGGAGCCATCAAGCCTTTAACGTGACGACACAGTGGAACTCTCAATGAAAGCACCAATGTCGGTGTCAAAACCGGCGGATCTCGGGTAGGGGATCCCGAACTGTGCGTCTAAGGCGGATGGTAATAGGAGGCGGGGGACACGATGTTTACCCAGGTTCGGGCCCTCTTGATGGAGGTAATACCCTACTTCCTGCTTGATTGATCTTGATGATATGAGTATTACAAGAGTTGATCTACCACGAGATCGTAGAGGCGAAACCCTAGAAGCTAGCCTATGGTATGATTGTTGTTGTCCTACGAACTAAACCCTCCGGTTTATATAGACACCGGAGGGGCTAGGGTTACACAGAGTCGGTTACAAGGGAGGAGATCTACATATTCGTATTGCCAAGCTTGCCTTCCACGCCAAGGAGAGTCCCATCCGGACACGGGACGAAGTCTTCAATCTTGTATCTTCGTAGTCCAACAGTCCGGCCGAAGGATATAGTCCGGCTGTCCGAGGACCCCCTAATCCAGGACTCCCTCAACGGGCGGCAGTGGTGGCGAGCGAGCGCGGGCCAGGTTAGTCCGTGCGTGAGAGCGGATGGCCCGCTAGTCACGGCCAGGAGTGGTGGGTGCGCGCGAGCCGCTGAAAGTAGCAGCGGCAGACGCAGTGGGGGAAGCGGTCGCGCGCGGCCGGGACCAGCGGAACGCATGCGACGTGCACGCATGAGCAGGCCCGGGCGGCTGCGGGCGAGCCGGAGCGGGGGTGAGCGGCATCGGTAGCGAACAGAGACGGGAGGGTGCGGGCAGCCGGTGCACTGAGAGGCTGTGGGCGTGCGCAGGATCTCGGACGGGTTCACGGTTGCGGGGGCATTCGGTCAAGGTGTCGGGGTGAGCTACTGCTGCGAGGAGGGGCAGAGGAGAGGGAGGACGGAGTGGAGCTCACCGAGCGGTCACGAAAGACCCTCGACGGATTAGTAGCTGCAGGGTTCACCGGAGACGAAGAGGATCGCCGGCGACCGAAGACGTGGATGAGCTCGATGCCCTCGCTGTGGTGGCTCCCGTCTCGCTCCGGTGGTTGTAGACGACATAGAGGATGGAGGCGGAGCGAGCTGGCTCATTGGTGAGGCGAGGAGGTGACGATGGCCGTGGCTAGGACGGGGTCATGGCGACGGGCGCTTGGGACCGAGCGAGAGGAGACGGGAGAGGTGGATCTGAGGGGCGAGGTAGAGCGAGGTGAGTGGGAGAGGGAACCGAGGAGGCGTGGGCGTGGCGGTCTTATCCTCCCCGCGGCGCCTGTAGCGGCATGGCCGGCGAGGTGCTGCGATGGGAGCACGCCCGACGCGGCTCGGGTCGGGTCTACAGGGGAAGAAGGCGACCGGGGGGGGGGACGTTGGGCCGACTTGGGTGGGCCAAGGCCCAAGGAAGGCGGAGGGGGGGCGCTCTCTCTCTCTCCACTGACTTTTTCCCCTTTTCCTTTTCCTTTTGTTTTCTTTTATTTGCTCTGTTTTGCATTTTTCTTTTAGTACCAAATGAGTTTTGTTTTGAACAAAACTTGGCACATAAAACTAACACAATACCTTGAGATGGAAAAAAAAGTTTGGGGTCAAAAGGAGTTGCCTAATCAATTTTAGAAATTGAAAAGGCCAATTTAAATGCTGCTGGAGCACTGAATTAATTCCCATGGGCATTTTGGGAATTCAGAAGAGGTTGGATTCAACATGACAGTGTTCAGGGAAATTTATAGGATAAGGTGAACATTTTAGTTTTTCTGCTCAAAGAAAATAATTTATTCGACTTATTTTAAATTTGAAAAAAGGCTTTAATTTTTGGACAAGTGGCAAGCTGTATAGTAATCATGATGACATGGCCACCATTAGGGGGAGATTACTGTAGCATGATTCTCGGGGTGTTACAGAAGGTCTGTGGTAAACTACTCACACATCATCGGAGAGGCTATGGTGTTGATGTAGAAGCCCTCCGTGATCGAATCCCCCTCCGGCAGATCGCCGAAAAAGGCCCCAAGATGGGATCTCACGGGTACAGAAGGTTGCGGCAGTGGAAAAGTGGTTTCGTGGCTCCCCTAGATGTTTTCAGGGTATAAGAGTATATATAGGCGAAAGAAGTAGGTCGGTGGAGCTATGAGGGGCCCACGAGGGGGGGCGCCTACCCCCCTATGCGCGCCCTCCTGCCTCGTGGCCGCCTCGTTGCTTCCTTGACTTCCACTCCAAGTCTCCTGGATTGTGTTGGTTCCAAAAAAGATCCTCGCGGAGGTTTCGTTCCGTTTGATATTCCTTTTCTGCGAAACACTGAAATAGGAAAAAAAACCAGTAATTTGCATTGGGCCTTCGGTTAATAGGTTAGTCCCAAAAATAATATAAAAGAGTATATTAAAGCCCATTAAACATTCAAAACAGATAATATAATAGCATGGAACAATCAAAAATTATAGATACGTTGGAGACGTATCAGTCGGCCTCTGATACGTCTCCATCGTATCTATAATTTATGAAGTATTCATGCTGTTTTATTATCATTCTTGGATGTTTTACAATCATTTTATAGATCCTTTATATCATTTTTTGGGACAAACCAATTGACCCAGTGCCCAGTGCCAGTTCTTGTTTTTTACATTGCAGGAAATCAATATCAAACGGAGTCCAAACACCGCGAAACTTTTTGAGGATTTTTTATGGACCAGTAGACTCTCGATGGGCCAGAGCAGCACCTGGGGGGTGCCCCGAGGGGGGCATAACCCACCAGCGTGCGCCTGGGGGCCCAGGCGCACCCAGGTCGGTTGTGCCCACCTTGATGGCCAGCCGCACCCCCCCTTTACCCTATAAATTCCCAAATATTCCTAAAACCCTCGGGTTAAGCTAGATCAGAAGTTTCGCCGCCGCAGGCCTCTGTAGCCACCGAAAACCAATCTAGACCCCGTTCCGGCACTCCGCCAGAGGGGGGAATCGTTACCGGTGGCCATGTTCATCATCCAGGCGGCCACCATGATGAGGAGGGAGTAGCCCACCGTCGGGGCTGAGGGTTTTTACCGGTAGCTATGTGTTTAATCTCTCTCTCTTGTGTTCTTGAGATGTCACGATCTTGATGTATCGCGGGCTTTGTTAATATAGTCGGATCATATGGTGTTTTCCCCTCTCTATCGCGGGCTTTGTTAATATAGTCGGATTGAATACTTTTATGGATTTGAGAGCACTTGATATATGTCTTGCCAATGAATACTCGTGGTGACAATGGGGTATCATATTGATTCACTTGGTATGTGTTTTGGCAGTCAACTTGCGGATTCCCGTGGTGACACTGGGGTAATCTATGCAAAGGGATTGATGCTCGTTCTCGTCTTTTGTTTCTCCGGTAGAAACATTGGGGCACTCTTTGAAGTTCTTTCTGTTGGATTCAGTATGATTGAATCTGAATTTTCTTTGGTGTTATTTTAGTACGAACTCTTGATAGATCGACCAGAAAGAATAACTTGGTGTTATTTTAGTACGAACTCTTGGATAGATCGATCGGAAAGAATAGCTACAAACAATTTCTTCTTATGTTCTCCGCTAGATAAGAACTTTGGAGTGATTCTTCATCGCACTTTGAGGGATAGTTATATGATCCGATTATATGAGCATTGTTGAGAGATTGCACTAGCGGAAGTACGGACCTTAGGCCCAATTTTCAAGCATTGCAATACCATTTGTGCTCTGTTTTATCAATTGCTACCTTACTATTTTTTATTGTCACTATCACAAAAATCAATATCTACTATCATCACTACACTTGTATCGCCATCTCTTCGCTGAACTCGTGCACCTATACAAATTTCCATTGTATTTGGTGTGTTGGGGACACAAGAGACTTTTTATTATTTGGTTGGAGGGTTGTTTGGGAGAGACCATATTCATCCTACGCCTCCTACAGATTGATAAACCTTAGGTCATCCACTTGAGAGAAAATTGCTACTGTCCTACAAAACTCTGCGCTTGGAGTGCCCAACACGTGTATACAAGAATAAAGTTGCGTAGTAGACATCAAGCTCTTTTCTGGCGCCGTTGCCGGGGAAGTGAGTGCATGAAGGTATATCTTTAGATCTTGCAATTGAATCTTTTAGTTTCTTGTTTTATCACTACTTCGGGTTATAAAAAGAAAACTAAAAAATGGAATTGAGGTTGCATCATATTATTGATCATCTTTATAATATCTTTCTTGAAAATTATAGATCGGGAAATTGTGCTCAATTGTTAGAAGAAGAAGTCAATAAAATGTTGGCACAAAATATTTGAATGATGAGTATGATTGCAATGTTGTTAGTATGAATTCTTTCAATATCCAAAATGCTAATGATGATTGCACAAGTTATGACAAAAATGTTTCTTATAAGCATGTCAATTTTTGCGGAGTGAATTGGGAGTGCAAATGCACACCAAAAAGGGAAGATAGATTTTGTAAGAAGCGTAAATATTTAGAAACGAAAAAGCTGCAAGAGTGGCTAGATGATTGTGCTGAAAGATTTAATTTGTTTTGCCATCCTTGTGAACTTTGCAATGAATGTGGTCATTTAAATCTCCAATGCAAATTGTTTCATGATCAAATCGTGTCCAAAAAATTGTGATAAATTGATTACCCTTGAGCATCATAAAGAGCTTAGTATTCTTTTGGGATATGAAGAAATGAAACGTATAACTGAGGGTATTCCAAAATTTAATCTCAGGAGATTTCTTGATTTTGATCTAGAGGAAATTTATATGTTTTGTGCGGTAAATTGCATTGAGAATCCTTATATTGCCAACTATCTAAAGACAAGAAAACAAATAGAATATGAAGAGAGTACTAATAAAATGTAAAATATTTCCCAATACCCTCCTAGTGTTTATTATGATGAATCAGGTAATGAGGAGGAGCTTCCTATGCAATCAATCTCTTCAACAAGAAGCTTGAAAAAACTTAATTAAACCCACACATGGTGTGGTGAAGAAGAAGAAAAGAAGAAACAATAAAGGTAAAACGGTATCTCTCCCAAATAATGTTGCTCCTATTATTGTTGTGCCTCATGAAAATGAATAAAAAATAATTGTGGAAGATGATGCACTTGATGATGATATTGCTTCTTTATCTTATGGCACAATGTTTGAGAGCACCATTGATGATGATTTTGTTATGCCTTTTGCTTTTTGTGATAATTATGATTGGGAAGATAATTCTACTTATAATATTGGAAATCTTTTTAGCACCAACTTGGGAAATTATGATGATAGCAATTGTTATACCGTTGGTGTTATTCATACTATTAATGATGGGAGTGATTATGCTTATGATATGCCAAGCCACAATCTTGGGGATGCTATATTTGATGAGAATGACATGTTTGAGAACTTATTTGCTGCAATTAATGTTTGTCCCAAGCTTGGGGATGCAATGCTTGATGAAGATGATCTTTTTTGTCCCCTTACTTTGAATGATCAAATTTGCTATGATGATTGCTTGCCTCCTACTTATGTTGATTATTGTGATGATACTTATGCTATAAAAAGTAGTGATAATTATTCTCATAATTTTGATTATCCTTTTACTGAACGTTATTCTTTTAATTTGGGAACAATGTATAGTATTCGAGTTTCCTATGATACTCCCACTATTATGAATGAGAATAAAATTTCTTATATGGAGAGTAATAAATTTTCTATGCTTTTGGATCATGAAAAGAATGCTTTATGTGATGGTTATATTGATGAGTCTATTCATGATGCTACTAAAAATTATTATGAGAGAGGAACTTATGATTCATGATGCTCCCTTTATGTTTCAATTCTTATCTTTTATGCGAGCATCATTGAAATCATCATGCCTAGCTAAAAGGCATTAAAGAAAAGCGCTTGTTGGGAGACAACCCAACACTTTTACCTACTGTTTTTGTGTGTTCACATGATTGGGCTACTGTATTAATCATGTTCTATTGCTTTCGTTTCAATAAAGTGCCAAGTAAGACCTTTGGGATGGCTTACGGTGATAGTTGATTTGATCTTGCTGAAAAACAGAAACTTTTGCGCTCAGGAAAACAATTCTCATTTTTAACAGAAGCGTGATAAAATGATGATTCTTTTTGAAGAAGATTAATAGGCAAATTTCCTAGGTTTTCCTATTTTTCAGGATTTTTGGAGTAGCAAAAGTATGGTTGGAGTACATATGACTGTTCCATTTTTGACAGATTCTGTTTTCAATGCATAGTTTGCTTGTTTTCTAGTTTCCATGGCTTATATTGCTCAATATAAATTGTGGAAATGATATGCTACAGTAGGAATGGTGTGAGAACAATTATGAATCTTGTCTTTGACAGTACCAAAAGTGAAATGGTTTGCTCTTTATCATACTAACCTATCTCACAAAGTTCCGTTAAGTTTAGTGTGATTGAGGTTTTCAAGTTTTGGTTGAGATATCGATATGAGGGGAATAAGGAGTGACAGGACCTTAAGCTTGGGGATTCCCAAGGCACCCCAAGTTAATATCCAAGTAAGATCCAAGCAACTAAGCTTCGGGATGCCCCGGAAGGCATCCCCTCTTTCATTTCCAACATTATCGGTAACCTCACTCGAAGCTATGTTTTCATTCGTCACATGATATGTGTTTTGCTTGGAGCTGTTGGGGAACATAGTATTTCAAAAAAATTCCTACGATCACGCAAGATCTACCTAGTAGAAGCATAGCAACGAGCGGGGAGAGTGTGTCCACGTAACCTCGTAGACCGAAAGGGGAAGCGTTTAGTAACACGGTTGATGTAGTCGAACGTCTTCGCGATCCAAGCACCGAACGTACAGTACCTCCGCGTTCAGCACACGTTCAACTCGATGAAGTCCCTCGAGCTCTTGATCTAGTTGAGGATGAGGGAAAGTTCCGTCAGCACGACGGCGTGGTGACGGTGATGATGAAGTTACCGGCGCAGGCTTTGCCTAAGCACTACGATGATATGACCGAGGTGTGTAACTGTGAAGGGGGGCACCGCACATGGCTAAGACAAATCTTGGAGTGCCTTTGGGGTGCCCCCTACCCACGTAAATAAAGGAAGGGGGAAGAGGAGGCCGACTTAGGAGGGGGCGCCTATAGGGGGAGTCCAACTAGGATTCCCAATCCTAGTTGGAGTCCCCTTCCTTTTCCAAGAGGGGAGAGAGGGAAGGAGTAGGAGAGGGAGAAGGAAAGAGGGGCGGGGGGAGCGCCACCCCCTTCCTAGTCCAATTCGGACCAGCCCATGGGGGGGGGCGTGGCCTCCCCTTGTGGCCCTTCTCTCCTTTCCACTAAGGCCCATGAAGGCCCAATACTTCCCCCGACGAATTCCCATAACTCTCCAGTACTCCAAAAAATACCCAAACCACTCAGAACCATTCCGATGTCCGAATATAGCCTTCCAATATATCGATCTTTACGTCTCGGCAATTTCGAGACTCCTCGTCATGTCCGTGTTCACATTAGGGACTCCGAACAAACTTCAGTCATCAAATCACATAACTCATAATACAAATCATCATCGAACGTTAAGCGTGCGGACCCTACGGGTTCGAGAACTATGTAGACATGACCGAGACACATCTTCGGTCAATAACCAATAGTGGAACCTGGATGCTCATATTGGCTCCTACATATTCTATGAAGATCTTTATCGGTCAAACCGCATAACAACATACGTTGTTCCCTTTGTCATCGGTCTGTTACTTGCCCGAGATTCGATCGTCGGTATCATCATACCTAGTTCAATCTCATTACCGGCAAGTCTCTTTACTCGTTCTGTAATGCATCATCCCGCAACTAACTCATTAGTCACGTTGCTTGCAAGGCTTATAGTGATGTGCATTACCGAGATGGCCCAGAGATACCTCTGCGACAATCGGAGTGACAAATCCTAATCTCGATCTATGCCAACTCAACAAACACCATCGGAGACACCTGTAGAGCATCTTTATAATCACCCAGTTACGTTGTGACGTTTGATAGCACACTAAGTGTTCCTCCGGTATTCGGGAGTTGCATAATCTCATAGTCATAGGAACATGTATAAGTCATGAAGAAAGCAATAGCAATAAACTAAACGATCATAGTGCTAAGCTAACGGATGGGTCTTGTCCATCACATCATTCTCTAATGATGTGATCCCGTTCATCAAATGACAACACATGTCTATGGTTAGGAAACTTAACCATCTTTGATTAACGAGCTAGTCTAGTAGAGGCATACTAGGGACACTGTTTGTCTATGTATTCACACATATGCTAAGTTTCCGGTTAATAAATTCTAGCATGAATAGTAAACATTTATCATGATATAAGGAAATATAAATAACAACTTAATTATTGCCTCTAGGGCATATTTCCTTCAGTTTCCCACTTGCACTAGAGTTAATAATGTAGTTCACATCGCCATGTGATTTAGCACCAATAGTTCACATCTTTGTGTGATTAACACCCATAGGGTTTACTAGAGTCAATAATCTAGTTCACATTGCTTATGTGATTAACACCCAAGAGTAATAAGGTGTGATCATGTTTTGCTTGTGAGAGAAGTTTTAGTCTACGGGTCTGCCACCTTCAGAACCGTAAGTATTTTGCAAATTTCTATGTCTACAATGCTCTGCACGGAGCTACTCTAGCTAATTGCTCCCACTTTCAATATGTATCCAGATTGAGACGCAGAGTCATCTGGATCGGTGTAAAAGCTTGCATCGACGTAACTCTTTACGACAAACTCTTTGTCACCTCCATAACCGAGAAATATTTCCTTAGTCCTCTAAGGATAATTTTTACCACTGTCCAGTGATCTCCTCCTGGATCACTATTGTACTCCCTTGTCAAACTCATAGCAAGGTATACAATAGGTCTGGCACACAACATGCCATACTTTATAGAATCTATGGCTGAGGCATAGGGAATGACTTTCATTCTCTTCCTATTTTCTGCCGTGGTCGGGTTTCGAGTCTTACTCAACTTCACACCTTTGCAACACATGCAAGAACTCTTTCTTTGGCTGTTCCATTTTGAACTACTTCAAAATCTTGTCAAGGTATGTACTAATTGAAAATCTTATCAAGCATCTTGATCTATCTCTATAGATCTTGATGCCCAATATGTAAGCAGCTTCACCGAGGTATTTCTTATGAAAAAACTCCTTTCAAAAACACCTTTATGCTTTCGAGAAAATTCTACATCATTTCCGATCAACAATATGTCATTCACATATACTTATCAGAAAGGCTATAGTGCTCCCACTCACTTTCTTGTGAATACAGGCTTCACCACAAGTCTGTATAAAACTATATGCTTTGATCAACTCATCAAGAGTATATTCCAACTCCGAGATGCTTGCACCAGTCCATAGATGGATCGCTGGAGCTTGCACATTTTGTTAGCACCTTTAGTATTGACAAAACCTTCTGGTTGCATCATATACAACTCTTCTTTAATAAATCCATTAAGGAATGTAGTTTTGATATCCATTTGCCATATTTCATAACATGCGACAATTGCTAACATGATTCAGACAGACTTAAGCATCGATACGAGTGAGAAAGTCTCATCGTAGTCAACACCTTGAACTTGTCGAAAACCTTTTTGCGACAATTCGAGCTTTGTAGATAGTAACACTACTATCAGCGTACGTCTTCCTCTTGAAGATCCATTTATTTTCGGTGGATTGCCGATCATCGGGCAAATCCATCAAAGTCAACACTTTGTTTTCATACATAGTTCCCACCTCAGTTTTCATAGCCTCAAGCCATTTCGAGGAATCTGGGCTCATCATCGCTTCCTCATAGTTTGTAAGTTCATCATGGTCTAGTAACATGACTTCCAGTACAGGATTACCGTACCACTCTGGTGCGGATCATGCTCTGGTTGACCTACGAAGTTCTGTAGTAACTTGATCCGAAGTTTCATGATCATCATCATTAACTTCCTCACTAATTGGTGTAGGAATCACTAGAACTGATTTCTAAGATGGCCTAGTTTCCAATTCGGGAGAAGGTACAATTACCTCATGAAGTTCTACTTTTCCTCCCACTCACTTCTTTCGAGAGAAATGATACGTCTGCAACGTATCTATAATTTTTGATTGTTCCATGCTATTATATTATCTGTTTTGGATGTTTAATGGGCTTTATTATGCACTTTTATGTTATTTTTGGGACTAACCTATTAACCGTAGGCCCAGTGCAAATTGTTTTTTTTGCCTATTTCAGTATTTCGCAGAAAAGGAATATCAAACGGAATCCAAATGGAATGAAACCTTCGGGAGAGTTATTTTTGGAACAAATGCAATCCAGGAGACTTGGAGTGGACGTCAAGGAAGCAACAAGGAAGCCACGAGGCACGGAGGCGCGCCCCGGGGGGTAGGCGCGCCCCCACCCTCGTGGGCCCCTCGTGGCTCCACTGACCTACTTCTTTCGCCTATATATACTCATATACCCTGAAAACATCCGAGAGCACCACGAAACCCTATTTCCACCACTGCAACCTTCTGTACCCGTGAGATCCCATCTTGGGGCCTTTTCCGGTGCTCCGCCGGAGGGGGAACGGAGGGCTTCTACATCAACACCATAGCCTCTCTGATGATGTGTGAGTAGTTTAGCACAGACCTTCGGGTCCATAGTTATTAGCTAGATGGCTTCTTCTCTCTCTTTGGATCTCAATACAAAGTTCTCCTCGATTCTCTTGGAGATTTATTCGATGTAATTCTTTTTTGGTGTGTTTGTCGAGATCCGATGAATTGTGGGTTTATGATCAAGATTATCTATGACCAATATTTGGTTCTTCTCTGAATTCTTATATGTATGATTTGTTATCTTTGCAAGTCTCTTCGAATTATCGGTTTGGTTTGGCCTACTAGATTGATCTTTTTTGCAGTGGGAGAAGTGCTTAGCTTTGGGTTCAATCTTGCGGTGTCCTTTCCCAATGACAGCAGGGGCAGCAAGGCACGTATTGTATTGTTGCCATCGAGGATAAAAAGATGGGGTTTATATCATATTGCTTGAGTTTATCCCTCTTCATCATGTCATCTTGCCTAATGCGTTACTATGTTCTTATGAACTTAATACTCTAGATGCATGCTGGATAGCGGTCGATGTGTGGAGTAATAGTAGTAGATGCAGAATCGTTTCGGTCTACTTGTCGTGGACGTGATGCATATATACATGATCATGCCTAGATATTCTCATAACTATGCACTTTTCTATCAATTGCTCGACAGTAATTCGTTCACCCACCGTAAATTATGCTATCTTGAGAGAAGCCACTAGTGAAACCTATGGCCCCCGGGTCTATCTTCCATCATATTATTTTCCTATTAATTTACTATTTCTTTCGTCTTTTATTTTGCAATCTTTACTTTCAAATCTATATCATAAAAATACCAAAAATATTTATCGTATTATCTCTATCAGATCTCACTTTTGCAAGTGGCCGTGAAGGGATTGACAACCCCTTTATCATGTTGGTTGCAAGGTTCTTATTTGTTTGTGTAGGTACGAGGCGACTTGCGTGTAACCTCCTACTGGATTGATACCTTGGTTCTCAAAAACATATGGAAATACTTACACTACTTTGCTGCATCACCCTTTCCTCTTCAAGGGAAAACCAGCGCATGCTCAAGAGGTAGCAAGAAGGATTTCAGGTGCCGTTGCCGGGGAGGCTTGCGCCAAGTCAAGTCAAGTCAAGACATACCAAGTACCCATCACAAACTCTTATCCCTCGCATTACATTATTAGCCATTTGCCTCTCGTTTTCCTCTCCCCCACTTCACCTTTGTCGTTTTATTCGCCTTCTTTTTCTGCCCTTCTCTTTTTGCTTGCTTCTTGTGTGCTTGTTTGCCCCCATGGCCTTGCCTAAAAACGTTGATCCTCACCTTAGAAGGTTGGGAGAAATTGAAAACAATGTTAGAAGCTTTATGACTTTGCAATTTGAGCAAAATAATTTCTTTAGAAACGAGCTTAAAGCACAAAAAAGCTTTCTGGAATACATGAATAAAGAGCTTGATGATATGTCTAAGGAATTTTATGGTTTTAAGTCTCAGTTTGCTCATCTTGAAAACTTAATAGCTGAAATTTCGGATAAGCAGGCCACCTTAGTTAATAAGATGGCCGCCAAACCGGAAGAGCTAGAAGGTAATAATGATGAAGATCTAAAAGTTATTGATGTGTCTCCTATTAAATCTTTGTTTTGCAATATGAATGTTGATAAAGATGGGACTAGAGATGATTCAACTTTAGTTAAGAGGCGTCCCAATGATTCGGAGTTTTTAGATCTCGATGCAAAAATTGGTAAAAGTGGGATTGAAGAGGTCAAAACTTTAGGTAGCAATGAACCCACTATTTTGGATTTCAAGGAATTTAATTATGATAATTGTTCTTTAATAGATTGTATTTCCTTGTTACAATCCGTGTTAAATTCTCCTCATGCTTATAGTCAAAATAAAGCTTTTACCAAACATATCGTTGATGCTCTAATGCAATCCTATGAAGAAAAGCTTGAATTGGAAGTTTCTATCCCTAGAAAACTTTATGATGAGTGGGAACCTACTATTAAAATTAAGATTAAAGATCATGAATGCTATGCTTTGTGTGAGTTGGGTGCTAGTGTTTCCACGATTCCAAAAATTTTGTGTGATGTGTTAGGTTTCCGTGAATTTGATGATTGTTCTTTAAATTTGCAACTTGCGGATTCCACCATTAAGAAATATATGGGAAGGATTAATGATGTTCTTATTGTTGCAAATAGGAATTATGTGCCTGTATATTTCATCGTTCTTGATATAGATTGCAATCCTACATGTCCTATTATTCTTGGTAGACCTTTCCTTAAAACGATTGGTGCAATTATTGATATGAAAGAAGGAAATATTAGATTCCAATTTCCGTTAAGGAAAGGCATGGAACACTTTCCTAGAAATAAAATTAAATTACCTTATGAATCTATTATGAGAGCCACTTATGGAATGCATACCAAAGATGATAATACCTAGATCTATTCTTGCCTTTATGCCTAGCTAGGGGCGTTAAACGATAGCGCTTGTTGGGAGGCAACCCAATTTTATTTTTGTTTCTTGTTTTTTTTGTTTCTGTTTAGTAATAAATAATTCATCTAGCCTCTGTTTTTATGATTTAATTAGTGTTTGTGCCAAGTAGAACCAATAGGATCTTCTTGGGTGATAGTTGCTTGATCTTGCTGAAAAAGACAGAAACTTTGCGCTCACGAAAATAATTGTTAAAATTCACCAGAAAGTGATAAAATACCAATTCTTTTTGCAGTAGATCAATATACAAATTGTCCAGGTTTTCCTAGTTTTTCAGAATTTTTGGAGTTCCATAAGTATACGAACAAATCTGCTTGCTACAGACTGTTCTGTTTTTGACAGATTCTGTTTTCCGTGTGTTGTTTGCTTATTTTGATGAATCTATGGCTAGTATCGGGGGCTATGAACCATAGAGAAGTTGGAATACAGTAGGTTTAACACCAATACAAATAAAGAATGAGTTCATTACAGTACCTTGAAGTGGTGATTTGTTTTCTTATACTAACGGAGCTCATGAGATTTTCTGTTGAGTTTTGTGTTGTGAAGTTTTCAAGTTTTGGGTAAAGATTTGATGGATTGTGGAATAAGGAGTGGCAAGAGCCTAAGCTTGGGGATGCCCAAGGCACACCAAGGTAAAATTTAAGGACAACCAAAAGCCTAAGCTTGGGGGTGCCCCGGAAGGCATCCCCTCTTTGGTCTTCGTCTAGCGGTAACTTTACTTGAGGCTATATGTTTATTCACCACATGATATGTGTTTTGCTTGGAGTGTCTTGTATGATTCAAGTCTTTGATTTTTAGTTTACCACAATCATCCTTTCTGTACACACCTTTTGGAGAGACACACATGAATCAGACTTTATTAGAATACTCTATGTGCTTCACTTATATCTTTTGAGCTAGATAGTTTTGCTCTAGTGCTTCACTTATATCTTTTAGAGCACGGTGGTGGTTTTATTTTATAGAAATTCTTGATCTCTCATGTTTCACTTATATTATTTTGAGAGTCTTATAGAACAGCATGGTAATTTGCTTTGTCTATAAAATTAGTCATAATATGATAGGCATCCAAGTTGGGTATAATAAAAACTTTCATAAAAAGTGCATTGAATACTATGAGAAGTTTGATACTTGATGATTGTTTTGAGATATGAAGATGGTAATATTAGAGTCGTGCTAGTTGAGTAGTTGTGAATTTGAGAAATACTTGTGTTGAAGTTTGCGAGTCTCGTAGCATGCACGTATGGTAAACGTTGTGTGAAAAAATTGAAACATGAGGTGTTCTTTGATTGTCATCCTTATGAGTGGCCGTCGGGGACGAGCGATGGTCTTTTCCTACCAATCTATCCCCCTAGGAGCATGCGCGTAGTGCTTGGTTTTTGATGACTTGTAGATTTTTGCAATAAGTATGTGAGTTCTTTATGACTAATGTTGAGTCAATGGATTATATGCACTCTCACCTTTCCATCATTGCTAGCCTCTTCGATACCGTGCATTGCCCTTTCTCACCTTGAGAGTTGGTGCAAACTTCGTCGGTGCATCCAAACCCCGTGATACGATACACTCTATCACACATAAACCTCCTTATATCTTCCTCAAAACAGCCACCATACCTACCTATTATGGCATTTCCATAGCCATTCCGAGATATATTGCCATGCAACTTTTCACCGTTTCATTTATTATGACACGCTTCATCATTGTCATATTGCCTTGCATGATCATGTAGTTGACATCGTATATGTGGAAAAACCACCATGCATAATTTATCATACATGTCACTCTTGATTCATTGCCCATCCCGGTACACCGCCGGAGGCATTCATATAGAGGCATACTATGTTCCAGTATCGAGTTGTAAATAAATAGAAGTGTGATGATCATCATTAATAGAGCATTGTCCCATAAAAAAGGCCAAATAAAAAATGGAGAAAGGCCAAATAAAATAAAAATAAAAAAATAAAGGCCAGAAAAATAAAGGCAAAAAAAAAAGAAATAAAAAGGGACAATGCTACTATCGTTTTTTCCACACTTGTGCTTCAAAGTAGCACCATGATCTTTATGATAGAGAGTCTCTTGTTTTGTCACTTTCATATACTAGTGGGAACTTTTCATTATATAACTTGGCTTGTATATTCCAACAATGGGCTTCCTCAAATGCCCTAGGTCTTCGTGAGCAAGCAAGTTGGATGCACACCCACTTAGTTTCTTTTTGTTGAGCTTTCATACATTTATAGCTCTAGTGCATCCGTTGCATGGCAATCCCTACTCCTTGCATTGACATCAATTGATGGGCATCTCCCTAGCCCATTGATTAGCCGCGTCAATGTGAGACTTTCTTCCTTTTTGTCTTCTCCACACAACCCCCATCATTATATTCTATTCCACCCATAGTGCTATGTCCATGGCTCACGCTCATGTATTGCGTGAAAGTTGAAAAAAGTTTGAGATTACTAAAGTATGAAACAATTGCTTGGCTTGTCATCGGGGTTGTGCATGATGGGAGCATTTTTGTGTGATGAAAATGAAGCATAGCCAAACTATATGATTTTGTAGGGATAAGCTTTCTTTGGCCATGTTATTTTGAGAAGACATAATTGCTTAGTTAGTATGCTTGAAGTATTATTATTTTTATGTCAATATTAAACTTTTGTCTTGAATCTTTCGGATCTGAACTTTCATGCCACAATAAAGAGAATTATTTAGAAAATTATGTTAGATAGCATTCCAAATCAAAAATTCTGTTTTTATCATTTACCTACTCGAGGACGAGCATGAATTAAGCTTGGGGATGCTTGATACGTCTCCAACGTATCTATAATTTTTGATTGTTCCATGCTATTATATTATCTGTTTTGGATGTTTAATGGGCTTTATTATGCACTTTTATATTATTTTTGGGACTAACCTATTAACCGGAGGCCCAGTGCAAATTGCTGTTTTTTTGCCTATTTCAGTGTTTTGCAGAAAAGGAGTATCAAACGAAATCCCAACGGAATGAAACCTTCGGGAGAGTTATTTTTGGAACAAACGCAATCCAGGAGACTTGGAGTGGACATCAAGGAAGCAACGAGGAAGCCACGAGGCAGGGAGGCGCGCCCGGGGGGTAGGCGCGCCCCCTCCCTCGTGGGTCCCTCGTGGCTCCACCGACCTACTTCTTTCGCCTATATATACTCATATACCCTGAAAACATCCGAGAGCACGACGAAACCCTATTTCCACCGCCGCAACCTTCTGTACCCGTGATATCCCATCTTGGGGCCTTTTCCAGCGCTTCGCCGGAGGGGGAATCGATCACGGAGGGCTTCTACATCAACACCATAGCCTCTCCGATGATGTGCGAGTAGTTTACCACAGACCTTCGGGTCCATAGTTATTAGCTAGATGGCTTCTTCTCTCTCTTTGGATCTCAATACAAAGTTCTCCTCGATTCTCTTGGAGATCTATTAGATGTAATTCTTTTTTGCAGTGTGTTTGTCGAGATCTGATGAATTGTGGGTTTATGATCAAGATTATCTATGAACAATATTTGGTTCTTCTCTGAATTCTTATATGTATGATTTGTTATCTTTGCAAGTCTCTTCGAATTATCAGTTTGGTTTGGCCTACTAGATTGATCTTTCTTGAATGGGAGAAGTGCTTAGCTTTGGGTTCAATCTTGCGGTGTGCTTTCCCAGTGATAGCAGGGGCGGCAAGGCACGTATTGTATTGTTGCCATCGAGGATAAAAAGATGGGTTTATATCATATTGCTTGAGTTTATCCCTCTACATCATGTCATCTTCCCTAATACGTTACTCTATTCTTATGAACTTAATACTCTAGATGCATGCTGGATAGCGGTCGATGTGTGGAGTAATAGTAGTAGATACAGAATCGTTTCGGTCTACTTGTCGCGGACGTGATGCCTATATACATGATCATGCCTAGATATTCTCATAACTATGCACTTTTCTATCAATTGCTCGACAGTAATTCGTTCACCCACCGTAAATTATGCTATCTTGAGAGAAGCCACTAGTGAAACCTATGGCCCCCGGGTCTATCTTCCATCATATTATTTTCCTATTAATTTACTATTTCTTCCGTCTTTTATTTTTCAATCTTTACTTTCCAATCTATATCATAAAAATACGAAAAATATTTATCTTGTTATCTCTATCAGATCTCACTTTTGCAAGTGGCCGTGAAGGGATTGACAACCCCTTTATCGCGTTGGTTGCAAGGTCCTAATTTGTTTGTGTAGGTACGAGGCGACTTGCGTGTAACCTCCTATTGGATTGATACCTTGGTTCTCAAAAACTGAGGTAAATACTTACGCTACTTTGCTGCATCACCCTTTCCTCTTCAAGGGAAAACGAACGCATGCTCAAGAGGTAGCAAGAAACTCCTTCTCTAGAAAGGATCCATTCTTAGCAACAAAGATCTTGCCTTCGGATCTGTGATAGAAGGTGTACCCAACAGTTTCTTTTGGGTATCCTATGAAGACACACTTCTCCGATTTGGGTTTGATCTTATCAGGCTGAAGTTTTTTCACATAGGCATCACAACCCCAAACTTTAAGAAACGACAACTTAGGTTTCATGCCAAACAATAGTTCATACGGTGTCATCTCAATGGATTTAGATGGTGCCCTATTTAACGTCAATGCAGTTGTCTCTAATGCATAACCCCAAAACAATAGTGGTAGATCGCACCATATCTAACAAAGTACGATTACGACGTTCGGACACACCATTACGCTGTGGTGTTCCAGGTGGTGTGAGTTGTGAAACTATTTCACATTGTTTCAAATGAAGACCAAACTCGTAACTCAAATATTCGCCTCTGATACGTGTCCAACGTATCTATAATTTATGAAGTATTCATGCTATTATATTACCCATCTTGGATGTTTAATGGGCTTTACTATGCACTTTTGTATTATTTTTGGGACTAACCTATTAACCCAGAGCCCATTGCCAGTTTCTGTTTTTCCCTTGTTTCAGTGTTACGCAGAAAAGGAATATCAAACGGAGTCCAAACGGAATGAAACCTTCGGGAGAGTTATTTTTGGAACGGAAGCAATCCAGAAGACTTGGAGTGTACGTAAGGGAAGCAACAAGGAAGGAACGAGGCAGGGGGCGTGCCCACCCCCCTGGGCGCGCCCTCCACCCTCGTCGGCCCCTCGTGGCTCCCCTGACCGACTTCTTTCGCCTATATATATCCATATACCCTAAAACCATTGGGGAACAGAAGAGATCGGGAGTTCCGCCGCCGCAAGCCTCTGTAGCCACAAAAAACCAATCGGGACCCTGTTCCGCCACCCTGCCGGAGGGGGGGATCCCTCACCGGTGGCCATCTTCATCATCCCGGCGCTCTCCATGATGAGGAGGGAGTAGTTCACCCTCGGGGCTGAGGGTATGTACCAGTAGCTATGTGTTTGATCTCTCTCTCTCTCTCTCTCTCTCTCGTGTTCTTGAGGTGATACGATCTTGATGTATCGCGAGCATTGCTATTGTAGTTGGATCTTATGATGTTTCTCCCCCTCTACTCTCTTGTAATGGATTGAGTTTCCCTTTTGAAGTTATCTTATCGGATTGAGTCTTTAAGGATTTGAGAACACTTGATGTATGTCTTGCGTGGGATACCCATGGTGACAATTGGGTATTCTATTGATCCACTTGATGTATGTTTTGGTGATCAACTTGCGGGTTCCGCCCATGAACCTTTGCATAGGGGTTGGCACACGTTTTCGTCTTGACTCTCCGATAGAAACTTTGGGGCACTCTTTGAGGTTCTATGTGTTGGTTGAATAGATGAATCTGAGATTCTGTGATGCATATCGTATAATCATACCCACGGATACTTGAGGTGACATTGGAGTATCTAGGTGACATTAGGGTTTTGTTTGATGTGTGTCTTAAGGTGTTATTTTACTACAAACCCTAGGGCTATTTGTGACATTTATAGGAATAGCCCAATGGATTGATCAAAAATAATAACTTTGAGGTGGTTTCGTACCCTACCATAATCTCTTCGTTTGTTCTCTGCTATTAGTGACTTTGGAGTGACTTTTTGTTGCATGTTGAGGGATAATTATATGATCCAGTTATGTTATTATTGTTGAGATAAGTTGCACTAGTGAAAGTATGAACCCTAGGCCTTGTTTCAATGCATTGCAATACCGTTTACGCTCACTTTTATCATTAGTTACCTTGCTGTTTTTATATTTTCAGATTACAAAAACCTTTATCTACTATCCATATTGCACTTGTATCACCATCTCTTCGCTGAACTAGTGCACCTATACAATTTACAATTGTATTGGGTGTGTTGGGGACACAAGAGACTCTTTGTTATTTGGTTGCAGGGTTGTTTGAGAGAGACCATCTTCAACCTACGCCTCCCACGGATTGATAAACCTTAGGTCATCCACTTGAGGGAAATTTTCTACTGTCCTACAAACCTCTGCACTTGGAGGCCCAACAACGTCTACAAGAAGAAGGCTGCGTAGTAGACATCAAGCTCTTTTCTGGCGCCGTTTCCGGGGAGGTGAGTGCTTGAAGGTATATCTTTAGATCTTGCAATCGAATCTTTTTGTTTCCTATTTTAGCACTAGTTTAGTTTATAAAAGAAAACTACAAAAAATGGAATTGAGTTTGTCTCATACGCTTCATCTTTTTAATATCTTTCGTGAGTATGATGGAAAGGAAAATTGTGCCAAAGTGTTAGAAGAAGAATGCATTAAAATGTTTGGCACTAAATATTTGAATGATGAGCATGATTGCAATGTTGTTAGTATGAATTCTTTGAATACCCATGATGCTAATGATGTGCAAAGCCACAAGCTTGGGGATGCTATGTTTGATGAAGATGATATGTTTAGTCCCCCATGTTTTGATGAGCAAATTTATTATGATGAAAGCATGCCTCCTATTTATGATGATTATTGTGAAGACACGTATGCTATAAAGAATAAAGATAACCATGAAACTTGTCATCATTATTTTAATTTTCAATTGGATTATGCTTCGCATGATAGTTATTTCGTTGAGTTTGCTCCCACCACTATTGATGAGAATAAATCTGCTTATGTGGAGAGTAGTAAAATTTCTATGCTTGTAGATCATGAAAAGAATGCTTTAGGTGATGGTTATATTGTTGAATTCATTCATGATGCTACTTAAAATTATTATGAGGGAGGAATATATGCTTGTAGGAATTGCAATAATATCAAGTTTCCTCTCTATGTGCTAAAAGTTTTGAAGTTATGCTTGCTTTGCCTTGTTATGCTAGTTGATTATTGTTTCCATAAGTTGTTTGCTCACAAAATCCCTACGCATAGGAAGTGGGTTAGACTTAAATGTGCTAGTCATATTCTTCATGATGCTCTCTTTATGTTTCAATTCTTATCTTTTATGTGAGCATCATTGAAATCATCATGCCTAGCTAGGGGCGTTAAATGTTAGCGCTTGTTGGGAGGCAACCCAATTTTATTTTTATTTCTTGATTTTTGGTTCTGTTTAGTAATCCATCTAGCCTATGGTTAGATGTGGTTTTATGTTTTAATTGGTGTTTGTGCCAAGTAAGACCTATAGGATCTTCTTGGATGATAGTTATTTGATCTTGCTGAAAATCCAGAAACTTTCTGTTCACGAAAACAATTGTTTAAAATCACCAGAACGTGATAAAATACTGATTCCAATTGCAGCAGATCAATAGTCAAATTATCTAGATCTTCCTATTTTGGTAGAATTGTTTGAGTTCCAGAAATTTGCGATAGTTATAGATTACTACAGACTGTTCTGTTTTTGACAGATTCTGTTTTTCGTCTGTTGTTTGCTTATTTTGATGAATCTATGGCTAGTAAAATAGTTTATAAACCATAGAGAAGTTGGAATACAGTAAGTTTAACACCAATATAAATTAAGAATGAGTTCAATACAGTACCTTCAAGTGGTGTTTTGTTTTCTTTCGCTAATGGAGCTCACGAGATTTTCTGTTAAGTTTTGTGTTGTGAAGTTTTCATGTTTTGGGTAAGGATTCGATGGACTATGGAATAAGGAGTGGCAAGAGCCTAAGCTTGGGACTGACCAAGGCAACCCAAGGTAATATTCAAGGACAACCAAAAGCCTAAGCTTGGGGATGCCTCGGATGGCATCCCCTCTTTCGTCTTCGTTCATCGGTAACTTTACTTGGAGCTATATTTTTATTCACCACATGATATGTGTTTTGCTTGGAGCGTCATTTTATTTTATTTTGTTTTGCTTGTTGTACGAATAAAATACCAAGATCTGAAATTCTTAAATGAGAGAGAGTCTTCTCGTAGCTTCATAATTATTTAACTACTCATTGATCTTCACTTATATCTTTTTGGAGTAGTTTGTCATTTACTCATGTGCTTTACTTATATCCTATGAGTAAATGGTTGAATGATTTGAATGTCATAAATCTGAAATTATATATGTTTCATATGACTTTCCCATGGGGAGTAATGCCTTCACACATAAGAAGTAGAGGTGGTAAATTTATTGAAGGTTAGCAAACATTGTATTGGTCACTTGAACAATTCATGAAAGAATATTGAAGAAAGAGAGATTTCACATATAAATATACTATCTTGGACATCTTCTATGATTGTGAGCCCCATTAATTATTTTCAAACCTGAGCAAATTAGTTGAAGTTGGATAAGGAAGACAACATAATGAGTTATGCTTGGGTATATTTGTATAGAAGTTATATTGTTATGGATCCTCTAACATGTGGTGCTTGCTATTTAGAATCCTTTGCTAGCCAAAATATCTGTACTAAGCGGGAATACTGCTTGTGCATCCAAATTCCTTGAACCAAGTTTCTTCCATGAGTGTCCACCATATCTACCTATATGCGGTATTTACCTGCCGTTCCAAGTAAATTTGCATGTGCCAAACTCTAAACCTTCAAATAATAATCTGTTTTGTATGCCCGAATCGCTCATGTAGCGACTAGGGGCTGTCAGTATCTTCCATGCTAGGTGGGTTATTCTCACGACGAGTGGACTCCGCTCATCATTCACGAGAAAATGGCTGGTAACTGGGATGCCCAGTCCTATGATCAAAAGATCAAAAATAAATTCGCAAATAATTTAAACAAACCTCCCCCAGGAATGTTGATAGTTGGACGGCACCCATTGTTTCGCACAAGCCGTGGAGTGTGAATGTTGGTGGAGGGGGAGTAAAAACTTTACCTTTTTGCGTGGGAACCACCTATAATGTATCTAGTATGGAAGATATTGGGAACTCTTGGTCGTTATGTTGACAATGAAAGCATACCTCTCAAAATTATTTTCATCTCTGTTTTTGCTTCGAGCTCTGGCACCTCTGCAAATCCCTGCTTCCCTCTGCGAAGGGCCTATCTTTTACTTTTATGCAAGAGTCAGTAGTAATCCTTCTCATTCCAACCCACTCTTTAGTTGGCAAGCATCATGTGATGGAAAGATCTAAGCATATATGGCCATTCAAATATATTTGATCATGAATTATTATTGTTGACATTACCCTTGAGGTAAAAGGTTGGGAGGCAAAACATTAAGCTCCTATCTTTCTCTGTGTTCGATGAATACTATTTGTTCTAAAAATATGCTTTGAGTGGTAGAAATCATGGAAGACTAAATGATAGTTGAGTATGTGAAGTTTGCTGAATCAAAGCTCTGACATAGACTCTTCCTGAAAATAAGATGAATTGTAATTGTTTGATGACTAATAACACGGTTTGTTAGTTTTCAAGAAAGTTTATGATCTGTACTTTAACATGTGAATAGCTTGTTACTTGATCATGAAAAGTTCTATGAGTTGAGCTACTGTTATGACATATAATGATGCTAGAAAAGGTGATTGAAATTATCATTGATCAAACTTATGCACCTGCTAGCATTCACACTTCATAAATTATTTCTTTTATCATTTACCTACTCGAGAACGAGCAGGAATTAAGCTTGGGGATGCTGATACGTCTCCGACGTATCTATAATTTATGAAGTATTCATGCTATTATATTATCCATCTTGGATGTTTAATGGGCTTTACTATGCACTTTTATATTATTTTTGGGACTAACCTATTAACCCAGAGCCCAGTGCCAGTTTCTGTTTTTTCCCTTGTTTCAGTGTTTCACAGAAAAGGAATATCAAACGGAGTCCAAACGGAATGAAACCTTCGGGAGAGTTATTTTTGGAACGGAAGCAATCCAGAAGACTTGGAGTGTACGTAAGGGAAGCAACGAGTAAGGCACGAGGCAGGGGGCGCCCACCCCCTGGGCGCGCCCTCCACCCTCGTGGGCCCCTCGTGGCTCTCCTGACCGACTTCTTTCGCCTATATATATATATATATATATATATATATCCATATACCCTAAAACCATCGGGAACAGAAGAGATCGGGACTTCCACCGCCGCAAGCCTCTGTAGCCACCAAAAACCAATCGGGACCCTGTTCGGCCACCCTGCCGGAGGGGGGATCCCTCACCGGTGGCCATCTTCATCATCCCGGCGCTCTCCATGACGAGGAGGGAGTAGTTCACCCTCGGGGCTGAGGGTATGTACCAGTAGCTATGTGTTTGATCTCTCTCTCTCTCTCTCTCGTGTTCTTGAGGTGATACGATCTTGATGTATCGCGAGCATTGCTATTGTAGTTGGATCTTATGATGTTTATCCCCCTCTACTCTCTTTTAATGGATTGAGTTTCCCATTTGAAGTTATCTTATCAAATTGAGTCTTTAAGGATTTGAGAACACTTGATGTATGTCTTGCGTGGGATACCCGTGGTGACAATGGGGTATTCTATTGATCCACTTGATGTATGTTTTGGTGATCAACTTGCGGGTTCCGCCCATGAACCTTTGCATAGGGGTTGGCACACGTTTTCATCTTGACTCTCCGGTAGAAACTTTGGGGAACTCTTTGAGGTTCTATGTGTTGGTTGAATAGATGAATCTGAGATTCTGTGATGCATATCGTATAATCATACCCACGGATACTTGAGGTGACATTGGAGTATCTAGGTGACATTAGGGTTTTGGTTGATGTGTGTCTTAAGGTGTTATTTTACTACGAACTCTAGGGCTGTTTGTGACACTTATAGGAATAACCCAATGGATTGATCGGAAAGAATAACTTTGAGGTGGTTTCGTACCCTACCATAATATCTTCGTTTGTTCTCTGCTATTAGTGACTTTGTAGTGACTCTTTGTTGCATGTTGAGGGATAATTATATGATCCAGTTATGTTATTATTGTTGAGAGAACTTGCACTAGTGAAAGTATGAACCCTAGGCCTTGTTTCAACGCATTGCAATACCGTTTACGCTCACTTTTATCATTAGTTACCTTGCTGTTTTTATATTTTCAGATTACAAAAACCTTTATCTACTATCCATATTGCACTTGTATCACCATCTCTTCGCCGAACTAGTGCACCTATACAATTTACCATTGTATTGGGTGTGTTGGGGACACAAGAGACTCTTTGTTATTTGGTTGCAGGGTTGTTTGAGAGAGACCATCTTCAACCTACGCCTCCCACGGATTGATAAACCTTAGGTCATCCACTTGAGGGAAATTTTCTACTGTCCTACAAACCTCTGCACTTGGAGGCCCAACAACGTCTACAAGAAGAAGGCTGCGTAGTAGACATCAAGCTCTTTTCTGGCGCCGTTTCCGGGGAGGTGAGTGCTTGAAGGTATATCTTTAGATCTTGCAATCGAATCTTTTTGTTTCCTGTTTTAGCACTAGTTTAGTTTATAAAAGAAAACTACAAAAAATGGAATTGAGTTTGTCTCATACGCTTCATCTTTTTAATATCTTTCGTGAGTATGATGGAAAGGAAAATTGTGCCAAAGTGTTAGAAGAAGAATGCATTAAAATGTTTGGCACTAAATATTTGAATGATGAGCATGATTGCAATGTTGTTAGTATGAATTCTTTGAATACCCATGATGCTAATGATATGCAAAGCCACAAGCTTGGGGATGCTATGTTTGATGAAGATGATATGTTTAGTCCCCCAAGTTTTGATGAGCAAATTTATTATGATGAAAGCATGCCTCGTATGATGATTATTGTGATGACATGTATGCTATAAAGAATAAAGATAACCATGAAACTTGTCATCATTATTTTAATTTTCAATTGGATTATGCTTCGCATGATAGTTATTTCGTTGAGTTTGCTCCCACCACTATTGATGAGAATAAATCTGCTTATTTGGAGAGTAGTAAAATTTCTATGCTTGTAGATCATGAAAAGAATGCTTTAGGTGCTGGTTATATTGTTGAATTCATTCATGATGGTACTATAAATTATTACGAGGGAGGAATATACGCTTGTAGGAATTGCAATAATATCAAGTTTCCTCTCTATGTGCTAAAAGTTTTGAAGTTATGCTTGCTTTGCCTTCCTATGCTAGTTGAGTATTGTTCCCATAAGTTGTTTGCTCACAAAATCCCTAAGCATAGGAAGTGGGTTAGACTTAAATGTGCTAGTCATATTCTTCATGATGCTCTCTTTATGTTTCAATTCTTATCTTTTATGTGAGCATCATTGAAATCATCATGCCTAGCTAGGGGCGTTAAATGTTAGCGCTTGTTGGGAGGCAACCCAATTTTATTTTATTTTCTTGCTTTTTGGTTCTGTTTAGTAATAAATAATCCATCTAGCCTCTGGTTAGATGTGGTTTATGTTTTAATTGGTGTTTGTGCCAAGTAAGACCTATAGGATCTTCTTGGATGATAGTTATTTGATCTTACTGAAAATTCCATAAACTTCCTGTTCACGTAAACAATTGTTTAAAATCACCAGAACATGATAAAATACTTATTCCAATTGCAGCAGATCAATAATCAAATTTTCCAGGTCTTCCTATTTTGGTAGAATTTTTTGAGTTCCAGAAGTTTGCGATAGTTACAGATTACTACAGACTGTTCTGTTTTTGACAGATTCTGTTTTTCGTGTGTTGTTTGCTTATTTTGACCATTTCCTTTGTAGTATAAGCACACAGTTCCAGGCTTGGGTCTAGCTTTGGGCTTCTTCATGGGAGCAGCAACTTGCTTGCTATTCTTCTTTGAAGTTCCTCTTTCTTTCCCTTTGTCCTTTTCTTGAAACTAGTGGTCTTGTTAACCATCAATACTTGATGCTATTTCTTGATTTCTACCTTCGCCGATTTCAGCATTGCGAAGAGCTCGGGATTTACTTTCGTAATCCCTTGCATATTGTAGTTCATAACTAAGTTCTAGTAACTTGGTGATAGTGACTAGAGAACTTTGTCAATTACTATCTTATCTAGAAGATTAACTCCCACTTGATTCAAGCAATTGTAGTACCCAGAAAATCTGAGCACATGCTCACTGGTTGAGTTATTCTCCTTCATCTTGTAGGCAAAGTACTCCCAGAGGTCACATAACTCTCGAGATGGGCATGAGTATGAAATACCAATTTCAACTCTTAGAACATCTTATATGCTCCGTGGCATTCAAAACATTTTGAAGTCCCGGTTCTAAGCCGTAAAGCATGGTGCACTAAACTATTAAGTAGTCATCATACCGAGCTTTGTCAAACGTTCATAACGTGTGCATCTGCTCCTGCAATAGGCCTGTCACTTAGCGGTGCATCAAGGACATAATTCTTCTATGCAGCAATGAGGATAATCCTCATATCACGGATCAAGTCCGCATCACTGCTACTATCATCTTTCAACTTATTTTCTCTGGGAACATATCAAAAATAAACTGGAAGCTACATCGCAAGCTATTGATCTACAACATAGATATGCAAATACTACCATGACTAAGTTCATGATAAATTAAAGTTTGATTAATCATATTACTTAAGAACTCCCACTTAGATAGACATCCCTCGAGTCATCTAAATGATCACGTGATCCATATCAGCTAAACCATGTCCGATCATCACGTGAGATGGAGTAGCTTTCAATGGTGAACATCACTATGTTGATCATATCTACTATATGATTCACGCTCAACCTTTCGGTCTCAGTGTTGCAAGGCCATATCTGCATATACTAGGCTCGTCAAGTTTAACCCGAATATTCTGCGTGTGCAAAACTGGCTTGCACCCGTTGTATGTGAATGTAGAGCTTATCACACCCGATCATCACGTGGTGTTTCGGCACGAAGAACTGTAGCAACGGTGCATACTGAGGGAGAGCACTTATACGTTGAAATTTAGTGAGGGGTCATCTTATAATGCTACCGCCGTACGAAGCAAAATAACATGCATAAAGGATAAACATCACATGCAATCAAAATAAGTGATATGATATGGCCATCATCATCTTGTGCCTTTGATCTCCATCTCCAAAGCATCGTCATGATCACTATCGTCACCGGCTTGACACCTTGATCTCCATCGAAGCATCGTTGTTGTCTCGCCAACTATTGCTTCTACAACTATCGCTACCGCTTAGTGATAAAGTAAAGCAATTACATGGCGATTGCATTTCATGCAATAAAGCGACAACCATATGGCTCTTGCCAGTTGCCGATAACTGTTACAAAACATGATCATCTCATACAACAATTTATATATCATCACGTCTTGACCATATCACATCACAGCAAGCACTGGAAAGACAAGTTAGACGTCCTCTACTTTGTTGTTGCAAGTTTTACGTGGCTGCTACGGGCTTCTAGCAAGAACCGTTCTTACATACGCATCAAAACCACAACGATTTTTCGTAAAGTGTGCTGTTTTAACCTTCAACAAGGACCGGCGTAGTCAAACTCGATTCAACTAAAGTTGGAGAAACAGACACCCACTAGCGACCTGTGTGCGAAGCACGGCGGTAGAACCAGTCTCATGAACGTGGTCATGTAATGTCGGTCTGGGCCGCTTCATCCAACAATACCGCCGAATCAAAGTCTGACATGCTGGTAAGGAGTATGACTATTATCGCCCACAACTCTTTGTGTTCTACTCGTGCATATAACATCTACGCATAGACCTGGCTCGGATGCCACTGTTGGGGAACGTAGTATTTCAAAAAAATTCCTACAATCACGCAAGATCTATCTAGGAGAAGCATAGCAATGAGCGGGGAGAGTGTGTCCACGTACCCTCGTAGACCGAAAGCGGAAGCGTTTAGTAAAGCGGTTGATGTAGTCGAATGTCTTCGCGATTCAACCGATCCAAGCACCGAACGTACGGCACCTTCGCGTTCAGCACACGTTCAGCTCGATGATGTCCCTCAGGGTCTTGATCCAGTGGAGGGCGAGGGAGAGTTCCATCAGCACGACGGCGTGGTGACAATGATGATGAAGTTACCGGCGCAGGGCTTCGCCTAAGCACTACGACGATATGACCGAGATGTGTAACTATGGAGGGGGGCACTGCACACGGCTAAGACAAATCTTGGAGTGCCTTTGGGGTGACCCCTGCCCACGTATATAAAGGAGGGGGGAAGAGGAGGCCGGCCTAGGAGGGGTGCGCCTATAGGGGGAGTCCAACTAGGATTCCCAATCCTAGTTGGAGTCCCCTTCCTTTTCCAAGAGGGGAGAGAAGGGAAGGAGTAGGATAGGGAGAAGGAAAGAGGGGGGGCGCCGCCCCCTCCCTAGTCCAATTCAGACCAGCCCATGGGGGGTGCGCGGCCTCCCCTTGTGGCCCTTATCTCCTTTCCACTAAGGCCCATGAAGGCCCAATACTTCCCCCGACGAATTCCCGTAACTCTCCGGTACTCCGAAAAATACCCGAACCACTCAGAACCTTTCCGATGTCTGAATATAGCTTTCCAATATATCGATCTTTACGTCTCGACCATTTCGAGACTCCTCGTCATGTCCGTGATCTCATTCGGGACTCCGAACAAACTCCGGTCATCAAATCACATAACTCATAATACAAATCGTCATCGAACGTTAAGCGTGCGGACCCTACGGGTTCGAGAACTATGTAGACATGACCGAGACACATCTCCGGTCAATAACCAATAGTGGAACCTTGATGCTCATATTGGCTCCTACATATTCTACGAAGATCTTTATCGGTCAAACCACATAACAACATACCCTGTTCCCTTTGTCATCGGTATGTTAGTTACCCGAGATTCGATCTTCGGTATCATCATACCTAGTTCAATCTCGTTACCGGCAAGTCTCTTTACTCGTTCCGTAATGCATCATCCCTCAACTAACTTATTAGTCACATTGCTTGCAAGGCTTATAGTGATGTGCATTACCGAGAGGGCCCAGAGATACCTCTCCGACAATCGGAGTGACAAATCCTAATCTTGATCTATGCCAACTCAACAAACACCATCGGAGACACCTGTAGAGCATCTTTATAATCACCCAGTTACGTTGTGACGTTTGATAGCACACTAAGTGTTCCTCCGGCATTCGGGAGTTGCATAATCTCATAGTCATAGGAACATGTATAAGTCATGAAGAAAGTAATAGCAATAAACTAAACGATCATAGTGCTAAGCTAACGGATGGGTCTTGTCCATCACATCATTCTCTAATGATGTGATCCCGTTCATCAAATGACATTTTATTTTTTTGCTTGCTGTTTTAATAAAATGCTCAGATCTGAAACTTTTAAATAAGAGAGAGTCCTCACATAGCTACCTATTTACTTAACTACTCGCTTGATCTTCACTTATATATTTTTTGGAGTAGCTCGTCATTTACTCTTGTGCTTCACTTATATCCTATGAGTAAATTGTTGAATGAATTAAATATCATGAAGTTGAAATCATATCATGCCTAGTGGTAGCTTCAAATTGGGTTTAGAAAGTGAAATCTTTTGAGGCTTGACAATCACAATATTGGTCATACAAGCAATTCGCGAATAATTAGTATAAGGAAGAGAACTTTCACATGCAAATACACTATCTTGGAAATCTTTTGTGATTGTGAGCTCCCATCAAAGTATTATATGCCAAAATTGTTGACGTTGGACAAGGAAGACAACGTAATGGTTTATGTTTGTTCATATTCACATAGAAGTTATATTGTCATAGATCCTTCAACATGTGGTGCTTGCCCCCCATCTTTGCTAGCCAAAAATTCCGCACCAAGTAGAGATACTACTTGTGAATGCAAAAACCCTTAAATCGAAATCTTATTTTCAAGAGTCCACCATACCTACCTAAGGATTGAATAAGATCCTTCAAGTAAGTTGTCATCGGCGCAACAAGGCAATAAAAATTGCTTCTAAAAGTGTTAGATTATTTAGTGTAAGAGAAAATTGAGCGTTGTACAAACTTGTGATGGCAAAGAATAAACGTGACAGACTCCATAATAAAGGTTGCTATCATAAGGGGCAATATAACATGACGTTCTTTTGCACTAAGGGTTTGAGCATACAAACAAATAAGCGCATGGCAACCTATGCTTCCCTCTGCGAAGGGCCTATCTTTTACTTTTATGTATTTGCTTTCATGCATGAGTCAAAGTTTCTCTCTCTATTCCTTTTTATTTTTCTCTTTTGGCAAGCATCATGTGGTGAGGAAAGATCTAGGCACATATATCCAGCTGGATATGGGTAACATGCGTTATTATTGTTGACATCACCCTTGAGGTGAATGCGTTGGGAGGCAAAACAATAAGCCCCTATCTTTCTATGTGTCCGGTTGAAACGTTTTGCTCATGTGTATGTGGTGAGTGTTAGCAATCATAGCAGACTATATGATGGTTGAGTATGTGGAGCTCTTACTTAAACTCTGTTGAATAAGTTGAATTGCAATTGCTTGGTGATTGAGAACATAGGTTGTTGAGTTTCAAGAGAATTCATTGTTTGAACCTTAACATGTGAATTGGTTGCTACTTTAAACATGAGAGATTTTATAAGAAAGAGTTGTTGCCATGATGCTTGGAAAAGTGATTGAAATTACCATTGATCGAACTTATGCACTTTGCTAGCATTCAAACTTCATAAATTATTTCTTTTATCATTTACTTACTCGAGGACGAGTAGGAATTAAGCTTGGGGATACTGATACGTCTCCAACGTATCTATAATTTATGAAGTATCCATGATGTTTTATTATCATTCTTGGATGTTTTACAATCATTTTATAGCAACTTTATATCATTTCTTGGGACTAACCTATTGACCCAGTGCCCAGTGCCAGTTGCTGCTTTTTGCTTGTTTTTTACATCGCAGGAAATCAATATCAAACGGAGTCCAAACACCGCGAAACTTTTTGAGAATTTTTTATGGACCAGAAGACTCCCGATGGGCCAGAGCAGCACCTGGAGGTGCCCCAAGGGGGGCACAACCCACCTGGGCGCACAACCCACCAGGGCGCGCCCAGGTGGGTTGTGCCCACCTCGGTGGCCTCCCGCACCCCCTCTTTACCCTATAAATTCCTAATTATTTCAACAACCCTCGGGGTTAACCTAGATCAGAAATTCCGCTGCCGCATGCCTCTGTAGCCACCTAAAACCAATCTAGACCCCATTCCGGCACTTCACCGGAGGGGGGAATCATCATCGGTGGCTATCTTCATCATCCCGGCGGCCACCACGATGAGGAGGGAGTAGTCCACCCTCGGGGCTAAGGGTTTGTACCAGTAGCTATGTGTTTAATCTCTCTCTCTCTCTCTCTCTCTCTCTCTCTCTCTCTCTCTCGTGTTGTTGAGATGTCACGATCTTGATGTATCGCGGGCTTTGTCAATATAGTCTGATCATATGGTGTTTTCCCCTCTCTATCTTGTTGTGATGAATTGAGTTTTTCCCTTTGAGATTCTGTTGCTATCGAATTGAATACTTTTATGGATTTGAGAGCACTTGATATATGTCTTGCATATGAAGACTCGTGGTGACAATGGGGTATCATATTGATTCACTTGATATGTGTTTTGGCACTCAACTTGCGGATTCCCGTGGTGACATTGGGGTAATCTATGTAAAGGGGTTGATGCACGTTCTCGTCTTTTGTTTCTCCGGTAGAAATCTTGGGGCACTCTTTGACGTTCTTTGTGTTGGATTGAGTATTATGAATCTGAATTTGCTTTGGTGTTATTTCAGTATGAACTCTTGATAGATCGATCGGAAAGAATAACTTGGTGTTATTTTAGTACGAACTCTTGAATAGATCAATCGGAAAGAATGGCTACAAACAATTTCTTCTTATGTTCTCTGCTAGATAAGAACTTTGGAGTGATTCTTCATCGCACTTTGAGGGATGGTTATATGATCCAATTATGTTACCATTATTGAGAGATTGCACTAGCGGAAGTACGGACCCTAGGCCTCATTTTCAAGCATTGCAATACCGTTTGTGCTCCGTTTTATCAATTTCTACCTTGCTGTTTTTTTATTGTCACTATCAGAAAAATCAATATCTACTATCATTACTACACTTGTCTCGCCATCTCTTTGCCGACCTGGTGGACCTATACAAATTCCCATTGTATTTGGTGTGTTGGGGACACAAGAGACTTTTTATTATTTGGTTGCAGGGTTGTTTGAGAGAGACTATCTTCATCCTACGCCTCCCATGGATTGATAAACCTTAGGTCATCCATTTGAGGGAAAATTGGTACTGTCATACAAAACTCTATGCTTGGAGGCCCAACACGTGTCTACAAGAATAAAGTTGCGTAGTAGACATCGGCCTCCTGAAGCCCGGCGCCGCCATGCACCTCCCTGACCAGATCCGGTCGGCCTGTGCCGCCTCCATCCATTCCCGGCTGCCCACGACCCCATGTCCTTGGTGACCCCGCCGTAATCCGCCTGGTTCACCGCCGCCTCGCCCCTGCTTCGCAGCGAGCCTCTGCTCGCGTTGACCTCCTGCCGCTTGTCCCCATCCAGCGTGGACCCGCTCCATGTCGCCCGCGCGAGGCCCTCTCACTTCCTCGCCAGCTGCCTTCGCCAGCCCAGTCGGCCTCCTCTGCTCCGACCAGCCCTCAGCCCATGGTGAGCCACTGCTGTGCCCACCTTTGCACTGTCGGCCCAAGTGCAGTTTTGGTCCATTCCTGTTTTTTTTTCTGTCCAACGATTTTAGTAGTTAGAAAAAAATCTGTTTCACAGATTACACCCTCATGTTCATGCATGTAATAACTAATTAACCATGCATCAGATTTAAACAAACTATATATGTAAAATGCTCAGATTTTCATGTACTTCCATAATATGCATCTTTCATCCATGTTAAAATGTTTAATATTGTTGTTTGCATCAATTTGCACGAATAACATGCTAAAATGATTTATGTCATCTCTAATCAACCATAGCTCTGAATTAAATAAACTTTATATGTAAATGGGGTAGAAAAATGCATTGATTAACATGGTGTACTTTATTTTGCTTTTTAACAACTTTAAAAATATGGTTTAGGGCAGAACAATACCAATTTCAAAATATGCATACGGGGATCCGGAATTGTTGTTTGTTGTTCCGGCCTTATTTAAACTTGCCTAGATAGGTAGTTTTATTATGCCTCACCTCCTGCCATGTTAACCAACATTTAAAGTTGATGAGTAGCGTAAATGAGAGTGAACCAAATAAATGAATGTGGTGTTTCGCTTAATTTCTAGTATTGTTTATTGCACTTTGCCATGCCATGCCTATTTAAACCGGACATGCATCATACTTGGTTGTGCATCATGCCATGTTTATGCTTGTTGGTTTACCGTGTTGTTTGCTTCTTTCCGGTTCTTCTTCTTATCGATAGTTCCGGTTACATTGCGATTGTGAGGAGCCATTTGACTATGCCCGTTCGTCTACTTCATGGATTCGGTCTTCTTACTAGCGGGATTTCAGGCAAGATGACCGTTACCTTGGATACCACTACTATCTTTGCTTTGCTAGTTGTCTCGATGCTATCGCTATGTCGCGCTACCTACCACTTGTTTATCAAGCCTCCCAGTATGCCATGATAAGCCTCTAACCTTTTCCACCTTCCCAGCAGATCGTTGTTTGGCTATGTTATTGCTTTGCTCAGCCCCTCTTATAGCATTGCTAGTTGCAGGTGCAGTTGCAGGTTGTTCCATGATGGGACATGGATCGTGGGATATCACAATATCTCTTATTTAATTAATGCATCTATATACTTGGTAAAGGGTGGAAGGCTCGGCCTTTTGCTTGGTGTTTTGTTCCACTCTTGCTGCCTTAGTTTCTGTCATACCGGTGTTATGTTCCTTGATTTGCGTTCCTAACACGGTCGGGGTTTATGGCCCCCCTTGACAGTTCGCTTTGAATAAAACTCTTCCAGCAAGGCCCAACTTTGGTTTTACCATTTTCCTAATAACAACTAAAACCTGCATAGGGACCGGCTAGCACCCGAGGACTCTTAATCAACAACCCGGGCCAGTACTCCTCATGAGTGTTGGTCCAAAACGGGCAGACTGCAAGGCCACCATGGGGCAACTCAAGGTTTGGTTTTACTGGTAGCCTTTCCATCCGATCATGGCCTGAGACAAGATACGTGCGGCTCCTATCAGGGTGTCAGCACGTCGAGAGGTCTCGCTGGTTTTGTTTTACCATTGTCGAAATGTCTTGTGCACCGGGATTCCGAGCTTGATCGGGTTGTCCCGAGATGGAGATTTACGTCCGCGGATCGTGAGAGTTTATGATGGACTAAGTTGGGACACCCCTGCAGGGTATAATCTTTTCAAGTGCCGTGCCCATGGTTATGTGGCAGATTGGAAATTTATAACATACGGTTGTAGAGAACTTGACACTAAACCCAAACTAATATACACCAACCGCGTGTGTAACCGTGACCGTCTCTTTTCGAGTGAGTTCGAGAAGATAACACGGTGGGGTTATGTTTGACTCATAAGTAGTTCAGGATCACTTATTCATCATTACTAATTTGCGACTATTATGCATAGTTACTCTTCTCACTCTTGTATTCGTAAATTAGCCACCATAAAATGCTTAGTGCTTGCTGCAACCTCACCACCTATCCATTCCATACCCATTAATATTTGTTAGGCTTAATACCCATGGTAATGGGATTGCTGAGTCCTCGTGGCTCACAGATAACTACAGCAACATGTGCAGGTACAGGTAATGCGATGATCTGATGAGAGAGCGATGCTTGCTTGTTTTGGAGTTATTCTGCTTCTTCTTCTTCGTTCAAGGAATAGGTTCTGGGTCGGGAGCCTGGGATTAGCAGGGTGGATGTGGTTCTTCTCTTTCGTTTGATTTCATCCGTAGTCGGATCCTTCTCTTCTGTATGATGATTGCTATGTATTGATGAACTATTGTCCTCATGTTGTAGCTTGTGGCGAGTGTAAGCCTTTATCATGTATTCTCATCTATTCAGTACATGGTATGTTGTAATGATATCCACCTTGCTATGCGCTCGAAATGCGGTTATGTCCCAATCATGAGTTCATCACGTGATTGGGATAGAATCGCATCTTGGGTGCTACACTAATATAGGACTCCCTCAGTAGCCCTCGAACTAGCCTTCAATGCCGGAGCTCTCCACCGTTGATCTCCCCATGGTTCCGTAAAGTCTTCGGCTCGCGAGGCGAATTCCTCATTTTCTTATTCGGCTGACTGCAATAGTTTGGTCACCAATAACTTCAATCGAGGCGGGCCCTCATCATTAACTTTTTCTATGATGACCATCAATTTCCGTGCATCCGTTAGTAGTTGAGCAGCCTCGTGTCTTTTACAAAAACACCCATCGAGGGCTAGAAGCTTGACCGTCAAACAGGCTAGAGGCGCATCGAGCTATTCAAGAAATCCAATCTCGCTCAGAAGAAAATCCTTGAGGGACATGGTCGACGCCCCTGGCTCATCCTCGCGCCCCCATGGCCAACTCCCGGGCGATTAGCCCAGTTGCTCCATCTCACGGCTTCATCTATTTGACCTATAGCGACAAGGGTATCTCCCTGCCGCAGATCTCGTACCAGTACGCGCTGGGTTGACCTTAAGGGGTCTGTTAGTGTTTTATGGGATCCAACTCCACAACCTTACCCCAGGATCAATTCTACATATTTCTGGCTTTGTTGCCCTCTGCGAGATGTTCCTAGGCTGCGAAGCCCATTTCGAGCTGTGTAGAAAATATTTCTGCCTAGTCCCCCGCGTCCATGAGGGATCAATTTTTGAAATAGCCGGAGTCGAAGTGTGCCATATAGCCGGCAGCGGATACCCCACTGGGACCCCAAAGAAAGATTCGAAAGAGTGGTCTTCAGAATGGTTTCATACTGAAGGCGTTCCCTTTTTTGAGCCCGTTCGGAGAGGCTTGCGTGTGTATTCGGACGCCCCACTGAAGAAGCAGCTCAACTAGCGGCCAAAGGCCACTCCCAAGAAGAGTCCACCGAGGTGCGGTGCTTAGCTGCCGAGATAAGGGTGCTAGCTCATGGCGGGCTGACCATGGTAGACATAATGGCCACCACGATCGACCGATGCGTGCAACCTCTTCAACAAAGGATGCACCCCATGTGGCGCTACAATAGGACGAGTGACGCATCCCGTTGTAAGCAAAAAGGGCCGGATAATGAAGTGACAATGGCTGCCATATTGGCGGATCTTTTCAAAGGCGAAGAAGAAGAGTTTGCCCGTCCGAGAAATTGGAAAGGCTACTCAAGCTACAACCCCACCGAATGGGTAAGTTCAAACTTGCGTACACAACTCGGATTTCACATTCTTATACTGATTGATTCTACCTTTTTTTAACAGAGCTCGAGGTGCCAAGTGGAAGGAATCAGCTGCCCTGCTCCTCAGCCGAAGGATTATTCCCGGGACGACGACCCGGGCTTCCAAGAGGACCCGGAGATATCAATCGACTTTAAGGACGGGGTTTTCTTTCAGGAAAGCCTCGATGGTTCCAGGGTGGCTATCACATCCGATCATCCTGGGCTCCTCCCCTCCTCCACTGTAAGTAGTGACAAGTCCTCTCTTCCACCAAAGCGCTCGCCTTGCGCTATCCCGGCTACGCTGAATTCTACTCCCAAGGGCCAACGAACCTCATGCCGAACACCAAAGGAGGTGGCACCGGTTCCAGCCAACACGAGAGCCTCCAAAAGGAAAACGACCGTGCCAATCACATCTTCGGAAAAAAGGTAATATGTCCTAGAATTGTCATCAGTTTATCACTGGCCTTATTTCTGAAGGGCTCTGCTGAGATACAATCCGGTTTGGTAGGAAGAAGGTACCACCCCAACCGTCCAAAGACATCAAGGAGGTGCCAAAGAGTGGCCGAAGACCCTCAGTACGGGCGGAGGTTAGCGTGGGGGATTTCTACTTCTTGAGCTTGCGTTGATTTTTCCCTTGAAGAGGAAAGGGTGATGAAACAAAGTAGAGATAAGTAGTTCCCTCAGTTAAGAACCAAGGTATCAATCCAGTAGGAGGCACAAGCAAGTCTCCAATATATGCACCTGCACAAAGTAACAAACACTTGCACACAACGCGAAAAAGTGGTTGTCAATCCCTTCACAGTCACGAACAAGAGTGAGATCTAATAGAGATAGGTATAAAAGATAAGTAAAAGAGCAAACTAAAGTAAATATAAATAAATGGCAGCAAGGTATTTTTGGGTTTTTGATTTATAGATCTGAAAATATATGATGGAAAATAGACTCGGGGGCCATAGGTTTCACTAGAGGATTCTCTTTTGAAAGAAAACATATGGTGGGTAACCAAATTACTGTTGAGCAATTGATAGAAAAGCGCATAGTAATGATGATATCTAAGGAAATGATCATGAATATAGGCTCACGTCCGTGACAAGTAGACTGAAAAAATTCTGCATCTACTACTATTACTCCACACATCAACCGACTCCCGTCTGCATCTAGAGTATTAAATTCATAAGAATGGAGCAACACTTTAAGTAAGATTACATGACGTAGAGGGATAAACTCAAGCAATATGATATAACCCCCATCTTTTTATCCTTGATGGCAAAAATTCAATACGTGCCTCGCTACCCCTTCTGTCACTAGGTGAGGACACCGCAAGATTGAACCCAAAACTAAGCACCTCTCCCATTACAAGAAAAACCAATCTAGTTGGCCAAACCAAACCGATAGTTCGAAGAGAAATACAAAGATATCTTAATCATGCATAAAAGAGTTCAGAGAAGACTCAAATAATATTCATAGATAATCTGATCATAAATCCACAATTCATCGGATCTCAACAAACGCACTGCCAAATAGTAGTACATTGGATAGAACTCCAAGAGCATCGAGGAGAACATTGTATTGAAGATCAAAGAGAGAGAAGAAACCATCTAACTACTAGCTATGGACCCTTAGGTGTGTGGTAAACTACTCACGCTTCATTGAAAGGGCAGCAAGGTTGATGTAGATGTCCCCCATGATCGAATCCCCCTCCGGAAGAGTACCGAAAAAGGCCCCAAGATGGGATCTCATGGGAACAGAGGCTTGCGGCGGCGGAAAAGTAATTTTGTGGATGCCTCTGATGTTTGGGGAATATTTGAGAATATATAGAGATGGAACTTGAAGTAAATATGCCCTAGAGGCAGTAATAAAGTTGTTATTTTATATTTCCTTATTCATGATAAAGGTTTATTATTCATGCTAGAACTGTATTGATCGGAAACTTAAATACATGTGTGAATACATAAACAAATACCGTGTCCCTACTGAGCCTCTACTAGACTAGCTCGTTGATCAAAGATGGTTAAGGTTTCCTAACCATGGACATGTGTTGTCATTTGATAACGAGATCACATCATTAGGAGAATGATGTGATGGACAAGACCCATCCGTTAGCTTAGAATAACAATCGTTCAGTTTTATTGCTATTGCTTTCTTCTTGTCAAATACATATTCCTTCGACTATGAGATTATGCGACTCCCAGATACCAGAGGAATACCTTGTGTGCTATCAAACGTCACAGCGTAATTGGGTGACCATAAAGATGCTCTACATGTATCTCGAAGGTGTTTGTTGAGTTGGCATAGATCGAGATTAGGATTTGTCACTCCGAGTATCGGTGAGGTATATCTAGGCCCTCTCGGTAATACACATCATAAGCTTGCAATAAAATGACTAAGGAGTTAGTAACAAGGTGATGTATTATGGAACGAGTAAAGAGACTTGCCGGTAACGAGATTGAACTAGGTATGAAGATACCGACGATCGAATCTCGGGCAAGTAACATACCGATGAACAAAGGGAATTACGTATGTTGTCATAACGGTTCGACCGATAAAGATTTTCGTAGAATATGTAGGATCGAATATGGGCATCCAGGTTGAGCTATTGGCTATTGACCGGAGAGGTGTCTCTGTCATGTCTACATAGTTCTCGAACCCGTAGGGTCCGCACGCTTAATGTTCGTTGACAATATAGTGTTATATGAGTTATATGTTTTGGTGGACGAATGTTGTTCGGAGTCCTGGATGAGATCACGGACATGACGAGGAGTCTCGAAATGGTCGAGAGGTAAAGATTGATATATATATATATATATATGACGATAGTATTTGGACACCAGAAGTGTTTCGGGACGTGCCGGGAAGGAATCAGGTCACCGAAAGGGGTTTCGGGCACCCCCCCCCCCCGACAAGATATGGGCCTTATGGGCCAAAGGAGGGGACAAACCAGCCCAAAAAGGGGCTGGTGCACCCCCTCCGTTGTTTGGCCAGCCCTAGGGAAGGAAAAGGGGGAGGGCTAGCCCCTCCTGCCTTTCCCTCTCAAGGGATAAAGGAAAGGGGGGAGGGGCGCCACCCTCCCTTGCCTTTCCCCGCACACCAAATAAGGAAAGAGAGGGACGCACCTTGGGAGGGACCCCAAGTAGGATTCCTCCTACTTGGGTGCCTCCATTAGCTGCTCCTTCCTCCCTCCCACCTATATATATGTGGGAGGGGGCGCCTAGCACACAACAGACGGTTGCCTAGCCGTGTGCTGAGGTGAAGCCCTGTGGAGACCACTTCACCATCACCGTCACCACGCCGTCGTGCTGCCAGAACTCATCTACTACCTCACCGTCTTTCTGGATCAAGAAGGCGGAGGACATCACCGAGCTGAATGTGTGCAGAATGCGGAGGTGTCATACATTCGGTACTTGATCGGTTGGAGCGCGAAGAAGTTTGACTACATCAACCGCGTTGTTAAAACGCTTCCGCTTACGGTCTACGAGGGTACGTAGACACACTCTCCCCCTCGTTGCTATGCATCTCCATTGATAGATCATTGCGTGTGCATAGATTTTTTTGTTTTTTCATGCAATGACTCCCAATAGAACTAGGGTTAGAGGACTCCCGAGGGGCCCACAAGCCAGGGGGCGTGCCCACCTGGGGCACACCCTAAGGGCTTGTGGCCTCCTCCGGAGTCTTCTGGCCCTCTCTACAACTCTTCTGGGTGTCTTTTGATACAATAAAAATCATCGTAAAGTTTTATTCCATTTGGACTCCGTTTGATATTCCTTTTCTGTAAAATTCAAAAACAAGGAAAAACAGAAACTGGCAGTGGGCTCTAGGTTAATACGTTGGTGATAATCCCCAAGTGTAAGGAATCATCGTAGCAATTTCCAAAGGTGGAAGTGATAAGTATGGAGTGTCGAACCCACAAGGAGCTAAAGGTAAGATCAATATTCTCTCAAGTCCAATCTGCCACTGATACGACTACTCTAGTACACCAAATGTTTGCTTCCATCTAGAAACGAGAAATAAAACTACATTGTGGGTATGAAGAGGATAGCTTTGCATGATATCGGAGAACTAAAATTTAAAAATAGGTGTTGTTAACATAAAGTTAGAATATATTACAATGTATTATAAAGAGCGAGTGTGGAATAATGATGGGTCGGTGTGCCAAATTATCCTAGTCAATTGTTAACAAGATCAGTGGTCATTATTGCAATTTTATATGAGGGAGAGGCATAAGCTAACATACTTTCTCTACTTGGATCATATGCACTTATGATTGGAACTCTAGCAAGCATCCGCAACTACTAAAGATCATTAAGGTAAAACCCAACCATAGCATTAAAGTATCAAGTCCCCTTTATCCCATACGCAACAACCCCCTTAGTCGGGTTTAAGCTTCTGTCACTCTAGCAACCCACTATAAGGGAATCATGAACGTATTGCAACACCCTACAGCGGGAATCCTTCACGTGTGCATGGCACGGATGGCACCATAGGACAACACCAAAATAAAACATACAACTCAAACCAATCTAGATCATCAATCAAACCAATCATAATATGTGGCATAAAGCACCATGTTCAAGTAGGGTATTACAGCGGGGTGAGGGAGAGTGGACTGCTGAAAAGAGATGAGGAAGGTGATGAAGATGGTGATGTTGATGAAGACGATTACCGCGGCGATGGTTCCCCTGTCGGCACTCCGGCGCCACCGAGAGAGAGGGGAGAGAGTCTCCCCCTTGTGCTTCCTCCTCCATGGCCTCCCCCTAGACGGGGAGAGGTTCTTCCTCTGGTCCTTGGCCTCCATGGTGATGATGCCCCCTCCGGATTCCTCCTCCATGGCCTCCGGTAATGATGCCCCCTCTGGCAGGGAGCTGAAGAGGGCCTAGATTGATTTTTCGTGGCTACAGAGGCTTGCGGCGGAGGAAATTCCGATCTAGGTTTCTTTCTGGGGGTTTTGGTATTTATAGGAATTTTTGGCGTCGGTCTCACGTCAAGGGGGTCCACGAGGCAGCGGCAAGACAGGGGGCGCGCCCTAGGGGGGTGGCCGCTTCCTCGTGAAGCTTTTGGTCCAATTCTTGTGCTTCGGGGTTCTCTTTTGGTCTGTAAAAAATCAGCATAAATTTTCAGCCCATTCCGAGAACTGTTATTTCTGCACAAAAAATGACACCACAGTAGTTCTACTGAAAACAGCGTCAGTCTGGGTTAGTTCTAATCAAATCATACCAAAACCATATAAAATTGTTGTAAACATGGCATGAATACTTCGTAAATTATAGATACGTTGGAGATGTATCAGTTAGTCCCAAAAATAATATAAAATAGCATATTAATGCATATAAAACATCCAAAACAGATAATATAATAGCATGGAACAATAAAAAATTATAGATACGTTGGATACATATCAATCATCCCCAAACTTAATTCCCGCTCGTCCTTGAGTAGGTAAATGAGAAAAACAGAATTTTTGATGTGAAATGCTACCTAACATATTTATCAATGCAATCTTATTTATTGTGGCAAGAATATTCAGATCCATAAGATTCAAAACTAAAGTATAATACTGACATAAAAATAATAATACTTCAAGCATGCTAATAAATAAATCATGTCTTTTCAAAATAACATGACCAAAGAAAGTTATCCCAACAAAATCATATAGTCTGGCTATGCTCCATCTTCATCACACAAAGTATTTTCATCATGCACAACCCCTGTGTTAGTCAAGCAATTGTTTCATACTTTTGGTGTTCTCAAACTTTATCAACTTTCACGCAATACATTAGCGTGATCCATGTATATAGCACTATAGGCGGAATAGAATATGGTGGTTGTGGAGAAGACAAAAAAGAAGGAGAAAGTCTCACATCAACTAGGCAAATTAATGGGCTATGGAGATTCCCATCAATTGATATTGATGCAAGTGAGTAGGGATTGTCATGCAACGGATGCACTAGAGCTATAAGTGTATGAAAGGTCAAAAATAAACTAAGTCGGTGTGCATCCAACTTACTTGCTCATAAAGACCTAGGGCAATTTGAGGAAGCCCATCATTGGGATATACAAGCCAAGTTCTATAATGAAAAATTCCCACTAGTATATGAAAGTGACAAAATAGGAGGCTCTTTTATTATTTTTAAAGTTTGGAGAATCATCCCAACTTGTGAGGGAATCATAGCTTCCATCATCCTTTCCTCACATGGGACAATGCTCTAATAATGATGATCATCACACTTCTATTTACTTACAACTCAAGAATTACAACTCGATACCAGAACAAGATATGACTCTGTATGAATGCCTACGGCGGTATACCGGGATGTGCAATGATCAAGAGAGCATGTATAAAAAAATATGAAAGGTGGCCAAGCCACAAATACTATGCCAACTACATGATCATGCAAAGCAATATGACAATGATGGTATGTGTCATAATAAAACGAAATGGTGGAATTTGCATGGCAATATATGTTGGAATGGCTATGGAAATGCCAGAATAGGTAGGTATGGTGGCTGTTTTGAGGAAGGTATAAGGTGGGTTTCATGCACTGGTGAAAGTTGCGCGGTACTAGAGAGGCTAGCAATGGTGGAAGGGTGAGAGTGCGTATAATCCATTAACTCAACATTTGTCATAAAGATCTCACATAATTATTGCAAAATTTTATTAGCCATCGAAACGAAGTACTAATACACATGCTCCTAGGGGAGAGGTTGGTAGGAGTTAACCATTGCGCACTCCCCACCTCCACACAAAGGATAACAATCAAGAAAATAAATCATGCTCCGACTTCATCACATAACGGTTCACCATACGTGCATGCTAGAGGAATCACAAACTTTAACACAACTATTTCTACCAATCCACAATTAATCACTAGCATGACTCTAATATCACCATCTTTATATCTCAAAACAAATGCAAAGAATCAAACTTCTCATATATTCAATGCTCTTATATGAATGTTTTTATTATATCCTTCTTGGATGCCCATCATATTAGGACTAAATTCATAACCTAAGATAAATTATCGTGCTGTTTAGAGACTCTCAAAATAATATAAGTGAAGCATGAGAGTTCAACAATTTCTATAAAATAAAGCCACCGCCGTGCTCTAAGAAGATGTAAGTGAAGCACTAGAGCAAACTGCCTAGCTCAAAAGATATAAGTGAGCATATAAAGTATTCTAATAAATTCACAATTAAAGCACGTCCCTCTCAAAAGGCGTGTACAGCAAGGATGATTGTGGCAAAATAAAAAGCAAAGACTCATATCGTACAAGACGCTCCAAGCAAAACACGTATCATGTGGTGAATAAAAATATAGCCTCAAGTAAATTTACCAATGGATTGAAGACGAAAGAGGGGATGCCATCCAGGGAATCCCCAAGCTTCGATGCTTCGTTGTCCTTGAATATTACCTTGGGGTGCCTTGGTCATCCCCAATCTTAGGCTCTTGAGACTCCTTATTCCATAGTCCATCAAATCTTTACCCAAAACTTGAAAGCTTCACAACACAAAACTCAACAGAAAACTCGTGAAATCCGTTAGTATAATAAAAGAAATCACCACTTTAGGTACTGTTGTGAACTCATTCTAAATTTATATTGGTTTAATATCTACTGTATTCCAACTTCTCCATGGTTCATACCCCCCTATACTACCCATAGATTCATCAAAATAAGCAAACAACACATAGAAAACAGAATCTGTCAAGAACAGATTAGTCTGTAGTAATCTGGAAACTTCGTATACTTCTATAACTCCAAAAATCTGAAAAATTAGCAAAATCTAGGAAGTTTTTATATCAATCTTGTGTAAAAAAATTCAGATCAGAAGCACGTTTCTGTGATTTTTTAAAATCCTGGCAATGAGTGCAAAAGTTTCTGTTTTTCAGCAAGATCAAATCAACTATCACCATAGACCATCCCAAAGGTCTTAATTGGCTCAAACACTAATTAAAACACCAAAACACAATTAGTACAGAAGTAATAATGTGTATTTATATGAAAACATAAATGAAAAATATTGGGTTGTCTCCCAACAAGCGCTTTTCTTTAAAGCCTTTTAGCTAGTCTTTGATAATTTCAATGATGCTCGCATGAAAGACAAAAATTGAAGCACAAAGAGGGCATCATATAGCATGTGAAAAATAAGTTTAAGGATAACATACTTCCTATGCATAGGCATTTTTAGGGAAAATATTTATCAAGACAGCAAAAACTAGCATATGCAAGGAAGAAGAAAGAAACAATAGCAATCTCAATATAATGAGAGGTAATTTAGTAACATGAAAATTTCTACAACCATATTTCCCTCTCTCACAATAATTACATGTGGGATCATGTTCAAATTCAACAATATATCTATCACATAACATATTCTCTACATTATGCACATGCATTCAAAGTTGACACTCTTCCAAAATAGTGGGATTATCATGAAATAAATTCATGACCTCTCCACGCCCACTTTTATCAAAAATTTCATAAGATTGATCTTTATCCAAAGTAGTGGGATCATTATTACCTAGAGTTGACACTCTTCCAAACCCACTTTCAATAATATTGCAAACATATTCATCATGAGGCTTAAATAAATTTTCCAAGATCATAAGAAACATTATCACCCCAATCATGATCATTGCAATAAGTAGTGGACATAGCGAAATTAGCATCCCCAAGCTTAGGGTTTTGCATATTATTAGCACAATTGACATTAATAGAATTTATAATAACATCATTGCAATTATGCTTTTCATTCAAGGAGATATCATGAATCACTTCATAAATTTCTTCTTTTAGCACTTCATCACAATTTTCAGGTTCATGAATTTCAAGCATAACTTCATAAAGATAATCCAGTGCACTCAACTCACTAGCAATTGGTTCATCATAGTTGGATCTTTTAAAAAGATTATCAAGTGTATGAGGATCCATAAACCTTTTGCTTTATGATTTAGAATAAATACACAAGTACGGCAAGACAAATAGCAAACAAACCAAGAAAAAAATAAGGACAAACGAAAAGGCAAAAGGAAAGAAGGCAAATAAAAACGCAAATATTGTGTTCTTCTGAAAATGTTTTAGAAGTGGGGGAGAGGAAAATGAGAGGAAAATGGCAAATAATGTAAGTGCAAGAGATGAGAGTTTATGATGGGTACTTGCTAGGCTTGATGTAGAACCTCCCCGACAACGAGGCCTGAAATTCTTCCTGCTACTTCTTGAGCTTGCGTTCATTTTTCCCTTCAAGAGAAAAGGGTGATGCAGCAAAGTAGAGATAAGTATTTCCCTCAGTTAAGAACGAAGGTATCAATCCAGTAGGAGGCACAAGCAAGTCTCCAAACTATACACCTGCACAAACTAACAAACACTTGCACACAATGCGAAAAAGGAGTTGTCAATCCCTTCACGGCCACGAACAAGATTTAGATCTAATAGAGATAGGTATAAAAGATAAGTAAAAGATCAAATTAAAGTAAATCGAAATAAATTGCAGCAAGGATTTTTTGGATTTTTTGGGTTATAGATATGAAAATATATGATGGAAAATGGACCCGGGGACCATAGGTTTCACTAGAGGCTTCTCTCTTGAAAGAAAACATATAGTGGGTAAACAAATTACTATCGAGCAATTGATAGAAAATCGTAAAGTTATGACGATATCCAAGGCAATGATCATGAATATAGGCATCACGTCCATGTCAAGTAGACCGAAACGATTCTGCATTTACTACTATTATTTCGTACATCGACCGCTATCCAGCATGTATCTAGAGTATTAAGTTTTTAAGAACGGAGTAACACCTTAGGTAAGATGACATGATGTAGAGGGATAAATTCAAGCAATACGATGAAAAACCCAACTTTTTACCCTTGATGGCAACAGTACAATACGTGCCCGCTACCCACACTATGTAACTGGGTGAGGACACCGCAAGATTGAACCCAAAACTAAGCACCTCTCCCATTGCAAGAAAAACCAATCTAGTTGGCCAAACCAAAATGATAGTTCGAAGAGAAATACAAAGATATTTGATCATGCATAAAAGAGTTCAGAAAAGACTCAAATAATATACATAGATAATCTAATCATAAATCCACAATTCATCGGATCTCGACAAACACACCGCAAAAGAATATTACATCGGATAGAACTCCAAGAACATCGAGGAGAACATGGTATTGAAGATCATAGAGAGAGAAGAAGCCATCTAGCTACTAGCTATGGACCCTTAGGTCCTTGGTAAACTACTCATGCTTCATCGGAAGGGCAACAAGGTTGATGTAGATGCCCTCCGTGATCGAACCCCCCTCCGGCAGGGTGCCGGAAAAGGCCCCAAGATGGGATATCACGGGAATAGAGGCTTGCAGCGGCGGAAAAGTATTTTGGTGAATGCATTTAATGGTTTGGGAATATTTGGGAAATTATAGTGCAAGAATTAGGGTTGGAGGACTCCCGAGGGGCCCACAAGCCCTCAGGGCGCGCCCCCCCGAGGCGCGCCTAGGAGGCTTGTGGCCTCCTTGGGAAGCTTCTGGCCACCTCTCCAAGTCCTATGGGTGTCTTCTGGTCCAAGAAAAATCATCGCGAAATTTTTATTCCGTTTGGACTCCGTTTGATATTCCTTTTCTGTAAAACTCAAAAACAACGAAAAACAGAAACTGGCACTGGGCTCTAGGTTAATAGGTTAGTCCCAAAAATAATATAAAAAAGCATATTAATGCATATAAAACATCCAAAACATATAATATAATAGTATGGAACAACACAAAATTATAGATACGTTGGAAACGTATCAAGCATCCCCAAACTTAATTCCTGCTCGTCCTCGAGTAGGTAAATGATAAAAATAGAATTTTTGATGTGGAATGCTACCTAACATATTTATCCATGTAATCTTATTTATTGTGGCATGAATATTCAGACCCATAAGATTCAAAACAAAAAATTAATATTGACATAAAAGCAATAATACTTCAACCATACTAATAAAGCAATCATGTCTTCTCAAAATAATACGGCCAAAGAAAGTTATCCATACAAAATCATATGGCCTGGCTATGCTCCATCTTCATCACACAAAGTATTTCATCATGCACCAGCCCGATGAAAAGCCAAGCAATTGTTTCATACTTTTAGTGTTCTCAAACATTTTCAACTTTCACGCAATACATGAGCGTGAGCCATGGATATAGCACTATAGGTGGAATAGGATATGGTGGTTGTGGAGAAGACAAAAAGAAGGAGAAGGTCTCACATAAACTAGGCATATTAACGGGCTATGGAGGTGCCCATCAATAGATATCAATGTGAGTGAGTAGGGATTGCCATGCAACAGATGCACTAGAGCTATAAGTGTATGAAAGTTCAAAAAGAAGCTAAGTGGGTGTGCATCGAACTCGCTTGCTCACGAAGACCTAGGGCAATTTGAGGAAGCCTATCATTGGAATATACAAGCCAAGTTCTATAATGAAAAATTCCCACTAGTATATGAAAGTGACAAAATAGGAGACTCTCTATCATGACGAACATGGTGCTACTTGAGGGAGTCCTGGATTAGGGGGTCCTCGGACAGCCGGACTCTATCCTTTGGCCGGACTGTTGGACTATGAAGATACAAGATTGAAGACTTCGTCCCGTGTCCAGATGGAACTCTCCTTGGCGTGGAAGGCAAGCTTGGCGATACGGATATGTAGATCTCCTCCCTTGTAACCGACTCTGTGTAACCCTAGCCCCCTCCGGTGTCTATATAAACCGGAGGGTTTAGTCCGTAGGACAATAACAATCATACCATAGGCTAGCTTCTAGGGTTTAGCCTCTACGATCTCGTGGTAGATCAACTCTTGTAATACTCATATCATCAAGATCAATCAACCAGGAAGTAGGGTATTACCTCCATCGAGAGGTCCCGAACCTGGGTAAGCATTGTGTCCCCCGCCTCCTGTTACCATCCGCCTTAGAGGCACAGTTCGGGACCCCCTACAAGAGATCCGCCGGTTTTGACACCGACATTGGTGCTTTCATTGAGAGTTCCACTGTGCCGTCACCATAAGGCTTCATGGCTCCTTCAACCATCGGCAACGATGCGATCCAGGGTGAGGTTTTCCTCCCCGGACAGATCTTCGTATTCGGCGGCTTCGTACTGCGGGCCAATTCGCTTGGCCATCTGGAGCAGATCGAAAGCTACGCCCCTGGCCATCAGGTCAGATTTGGAAACATGAACTACACTGCCGACATCCGCGGAGACTTGATCTTCGGCGGATTCGAGCCCATGTCAGGTGCGCCGCACAATCACGACGAGCATGATTTAGCTCTACCGTCGGACTATGTACAGGAGATCACACATGCAACTACTCCGGCCCTCAATCCGGAACAAATTGCGCCATCTGTGGATGGGTGGATGGACCCCGCCACGGAGGCCGCACACTCAGTGGTGATAGCGCCGAATACCGACCTCACCTCCTACGAGACCCGTGCTGCCGAACCATTGGATTCGTCCTCGGCCATGGGCTTCGAGCCGCCCGCGTCCGCGCCTATCAAATCTGATTGGGCGCCGATCATGGAGTTTACCTCCGCGGATATCTTTCAGCACTCTCCTTTTGGCGATGTGCTAAATTCATTAAGGTGTCTCTCCTTGTCAGGAGAACCTTGGCCGAACTATATCCGGCTAGAATGGGATGCGGACGATGAGGAAATTCGCTCCCCACCCACCACCCACTTAGTAGCCACTGTCGACGATTTAACCAACATGCTCGATTTCGACTCCGAAAACATCGACGGCATGGACGACAATGCAGGAGAGGAACAGGAACCATCGCCCACGGGGCGCTGGACAGCCACTTCATCACATGACATATACATGGTGGATACACCCAAAGAAAACAATGACGAGGAACGGAAGGATGCAGTGAAGGATAGCTCCCTCGAGAAGCAACCAAAGCGTCGGCGTAGGCGCCGCTCCAAATCCTGCCTCGGCAAAAACAGTGATAACAGCGCAAGAGAAAATAACACCCCAGTCGACTCCAGAGGAAACGACGACCACATTGACCCAGCGATAGAGCAGGATGAACCAGCAAACGGCGAACATAGTACGGATCCGCTGTCCGAACAAGGCGACGCCGATGATAAAGCTCATCAACCTCCCTCCGGAGAGGAAAACAGTCCGGACGAGGATGCACACATCATCCCGAAAAGGCACTTGGAACAAGAGAACCTCCGCAGAAGGCTTATTGCCACCGCGAGGAGTCTGAAGAAGCAGAAGCAAAGGCTTAAGGTCGCGCAGAATACGCTCAATAGTTGATGGAACAAAGTGCTCGACACTGAAGAAATGTATGGTGGTAGTTACCACACAAAGAGCTATCCAAAGCGCAAGCTGTTGCCTGAATTTGATGATGAGGCCTTAGAGCCCACACATCCGAAAAACAAAATGGCCGACCGGTCGGATCAACCACCTTGTGGCCGCGATAGAGCAGCTAACAAGGCCGCACATAAGTCAGCACACGATTCACGTAAAGACTTGCATCAGAAGACCGGCGTGACCAGATCCATCTACGGATCAAGAAAGCGCGCTCCAGCGCACAACCAAAACCGAACACTACAACCGTCAGAACGCCATGACACATCCAAATACAGGGGTGCCGCACACCCCCTATGTTTCACCGATGAGGTGCTGGACCACGAATTTCCAGAAGGATTCAAACCCGTGAACATAGAGGCGTACGACGGAACCACAGACCCTGGGGTCTGGATTGAGGACTTTATCCTCCATATCCATATGGCTCGCGGAGATGATCTCCACGCCATCAAGTACTTGCCCCTCAAGTTGAAAGGACCAGCTCGGCACTGGCTGAAGAGCCTTCCCGCAAACTCAATTGGAAGTTGGGAGGAGCTTGAGGATGCTTTTAGGGCTAATCTTCAAGGGACCTATGTCCGACCTCCGGATGCAGACGATTTAAGTCATATAATTCAACAGCCTGGAGAGTCAGCCCGAGAGCTTTGGAACAGATTTCTCACTAAGAAGAACCAAATCATCGACTGCCCGGACGCGAAGCCTTAGCAGCTTTCAAACACAGCGTCTGAGATGAATGGCTCGCCAGACACCTCGGCCAAGAAAAACCGAGAACAATGGCAGCTCTGACAAGCCTCATGACCCGCTTTTGCGCGGGTGAAGATAGCTGGCTAGCCCATAGTAGCACCAGCGACCCAGGCACATCCGAAGTCAGGGATGGCAATGGAAAACCATGACGCAGTAAAAGCAAGCGTCGAAATAACGAAGACAGCCCAGACAACATGGCGGTAAATGCCGGATTCAGGGACTCTCGACCGGGTCAGCGGAAAAAGCCTTTCAAAGGCAGCAGAGATGGACCGTCCAGCCTAAACAAGATTCTGGACAAATTATGTCAGATTCATGGCACCCCCGATAAACCTGCAAATCACACCCACAGAGAATGCTGGGTCTTCAAGCAGGCTGGTAAGCTAAACGCCGAACACAAGGGGAGGGAGACACCAAGTGAAGACGAGGACGAGCCTCGCCAGCAAAGCACTGGGGGACAGAAAAATTCCCACCAGAGGTCAAAACAGTGAACATGATTCACGTGACGCAGAGGAGAAGCAAACATGAACTCCGAGACACACGCGCCGTAGAGCCCGTCACCGCTAAGTTCAACCCCTGGTCGGCCTGCCCGATCACCTTTGATCGCAGGGATCACCTGACAAGTATCCGGCACGGAGGATTGGCTGCCTTGATGTTAGACCCAATAATAAACGGATACCATCTCACACGAGTCCTTATGGACGGCGGCAGTAGTCTTAATCTGATATATCAGGACACAGTCCGCAAAATGGGGATAGACCCGACAAGAATCAGCCACAGTAATACTACCTTTAAGGGAGTAATACCAGGCCCAGAGGCCCGCTGCACGGGCTCTCTAGTACTAGAGGTTGTATTCGGTTCTCCTGACAACTTCCGAAGCAAAAAGGTAACCTTCGACATCGCTCCATTCCGAAGTGGCTATCAAGCACTACTCGGAAGAGCAGCTTTTGCTCGTTTTAATGCAGTACCGCATTACGCTTCTCTTAAGCTTAAGATGCCCGGTCCACGTGGCATCATCACAATTAGCGGAAATATCGAGCATTCCTTATGCGCGGAAGAACGTGTGGCGGCTTTAGCAGCCGAACACTAAACGGCCTCTCCAACCAGAATAAATGATCGGTCGTCAAGGCCGCGCATGGCTAGACGAGTCCGGCACATCACTAGCTGTAACAGCTTAGATATACCTAAGATTGGTTCACTGGATTTACCCTCATAGGCGGTACCAGGGGCTTCCCGCATGTAAAAGGACTACAGTTCGGTTCGACCTTACTTATCTTGATTTCTAATGGTTTATTGAGAATAACCAATTTTTTTGCATGACAACTTTCACCTAAGTTCTTCTCTTTTTATAGATGGTAATCGTGCTACACCCTTCCAGGATATGGCACAACGGAGACACAGGCGCAGACGTGCAGCAGGGCTCCGCTCAAAGGTTTCTTTTTAGATTAAGACCCTGCGTAAACCTCTTTTACTGTATCTTGTTGCTTCACATCCTCCTGATACTCAGCATAACCGAGAGCGATGCTGACGTTATTGGCATTTCGCCACGTCAGAACGATGCACATACCTGGACACTCACGGATCATCATCAAGGGCGTTATTCAGCTCGGTATATGTTGTAAAGACCGAATACCTTAGGGAGTGTTCGGCGTCACGAGTTTGGCCTTATAAGCATCAGCTCCGAATCATGTCTTTGGTCAAATGTTGGGTTTGCCCGGCTCCCATGTTTTGCTACCTTACGTTCCGCTCTATCGGCTAAGGTGGCACCGGGAGAACTACTACGATTGTGCCCTGGTTCATCCGGACGAGCACCTCAGTAGAGAAAGCCGAAAACTGACTGTCATGATAAAGCGCGAGACTGGTCAACCACTCGATGACTTAGCAGAATCTTCGGGATTCCTCCGCATTAACAAAGGGCCGTTTCCCGGTCAGGTATGTACGCGCCCCTTATTCGGATGAGCGCGGAGGTACCAGGGGCTATATAGTAGTCCCACCGTCAAACTCCTATGGCTAAGTGAAAGTGTTAAAGCAATATAGTCCGATTGCCTCGTTCGCTGCCCTGTCACCTACTTAATGGACCAAGACGTTGGATCAACTGTGAATACGCGTTTTTTGCGAACACCCCCGCATTATATGCGTGGGGGCTGAAGCCAACGACTGCAAACTTTCAGGTTATATACATATATACATAAACGGCCGCACAGGAGGCATCATAATACTTTTAGGCAAAAAGTATAAACACAGCCTTTATAATTTAATAAGCATTGTTCTTACAATTGAGATACATGTCACTAGAACATGATACGCTTCGAGCACTGAGCCTCTATTACACGAGCACCTTCTAAGACTTCCTCAAAATAGTGCTCGGCCGATACCCGGCCTACCGCCGAACTCTGGGATGCAATAGTGGTGGCCTCCATCTTTGCCCAGTATGTCTTGACACGGGCAAGAGCCATCCGCGCACCCTAGCTCTATGCACGCCGACCTCTTCACAGCGTCGATATGCGGCACAGCACCAAGGAATTGTTGCACTAGGCCAAAATAACTATTCGGCCTCGGTCCCTCCGGCCAAAGGTGATCCACGACGGACCTCATAGCAAGTCCGGACAACCTATGGAGCTCAGCTCACTCGGCCATTTGTTCATTTAACAGCAGCAGACGCGTTGGAGTGCGGAACTGTGACCAGAACAACCTTTCCACCACATGATCCTTCTGATCTTTGAAAAACTTGGTCGCATCAGCGACACTCGCTGCTAAATCCAAGTACGCGTCTGCAGAACTCCATAATTTATCCAGAGGGGCATACTTCGGGTCTCCAAACCTCATCCGCAACAAAAAGGGCTACCCAGCCGCAATATCTCCGGCCTGACGGAGTTCTTCCTTCACCGCTCTAATTTGCGAGCGGGTTTCCTTGACCGCTTCCATGGCTTCCTTCAGTTCTGCCACCTTCGCTTGGCTTTCCTTTTCAAGAAGCTCATACCGACCGGCGGCATCTTTCATCTCAACAGCCATCTTGGCTATTTTCTCTTTGCTCTGGCAATGGGCAGCCTGTTCGGCTCTTAGCTCTTCGACCGCCTTTAGGGCGGCCGCATCACTCTTCCTGGCTTGTTCCTTGGCTCGGGCAAGTTCTTCCCGAAGGGTCTCCACGGCGATAGCTCCATCTGCAGTCATAGCATATTACAGATACTAGCATCATGCTCCTCTTAATATGTATTGATCCTAGGAGAATACATACCCTGTGCCTCATCAAGCCGCTTGTTTACAAGCACGATGTCGGCATCTGCCGCATCAAGTTGCCGCTTCAGTTCGGCAAACTCACCAGTCCGGCTAGCCACCGGACCCGCAGCCACCTGCACATGAAAGCAACACGGTTATTACCTGGGACTATGATCCTCTATTTGCCGTCTTTTTCAACAGCAACCAGAGTCTCAGGGGCTACTATCTGCATAGGCCACACCTAGCGTGTGCGGTATCGTCCAAAAAATATATATTACTTCACGTACCTCAAAGCCTTTCAGCAGACTCATAAAAGCTTCATGCAACCCGCTTTCGGCGGATGAAATCCTCTCAACCACCGTGCCCATTAGCACACGATGCGTTTCTGAGATAGCCGTTTGCTCCAGAAGATTCATCAGTGCATCTGATCGCACACCGGACAGTTCCGGACTCTTTCTGTTGCTCTCCTTAGGAGCCGAATACCCCGGACTTCGGTTGGCCGAAGGTTTACCTTCTGGCCTTGGCGGATCAGGAGAAATCCTCCGTGACGACACCTCAGGGTCGCCCACTTCACGAGGCAGGGAGGCATGGGGAGGTGTTTCGCTCTCCATCATCTCCGGAAGAAGATCCCCCAAAGACGAACTCTGTCGAGAAGGGCTACGATATAAACTACAAGATACACGCCTCGGTTATCGTTCTCGGAAATGAAGCAGGATATATTTACTATAAAGTACTTTCGTTCACTTACAGCTCGGTAGAGGGCTGGTCCCCTTGCGGGTACTGTGCGGTAAGGATGCCCTCCGGGGTAGGACCCTCCGACAAAGGATTCTTCCCTCGCTTGGAGACCATTGCTTCCAAGTCTTCAGAGGCGGTCATTTTCCTTCCCTGGGGAGAGGGAATTTTAGATTCTTCCCCGCGGTTATCTTCCTTCGCGGAGGCACTAATTCCCCCAGTTTGGATGAATAGTGAGTGAGGCTCACTCTCGGCTTCTTTGTTCCTCCCTTTGCCTTCCCCTGATGGCGCTAGATAAGGCGCAAGCTCAAGCATCCTGGCTAGTACAGGATCCGGTGAGCCCTCGGGAAGGGGGGCCGGACACCTGATCATCTTCGCCTTTTCTATCCAGTCCTGGTCAAAAGGCAACTTTTCAGAATGATGTTGTGATAAATTAAAAGACAACGTGTTCGGACGCGGAATTACTTACTTTAGTGTCTGGACGATTGCTGTTCAGACCCGCATCCTCGGAGGTGTCCGGACACTCTATTTGTGATCCGAAGAATGATCTGTACATCTCTTCGAGCGTCACGCCGAAGAAGTGCTGAATAGTTCGCGGTCCTTCCGGGTTGAACTCCCACATACGGAGAGGTCGACGTTTGCAAGGCAGGGCTCGACGAACTAGCATAACTTGCATTACCTTAACAAGGCTGACATGTCTCTCGAGGAGACCTCGGATGCGACTCTGCAATGTCGGCACATCATTTACTGATGCCCAGTCAAGCCCCTTGTTGACCCATGACGCCAGTTGTGGCGGGGGGGGCGAGCGGAAGGCAGGGGCGGCTACCCACTTAGTACTCCGGGGAGCTATGATATAAAACCACTCCCGTTGCCATAAACTGGACACCTCCGGGAAGGAACCCTTTGGCCATGGAACATCGGCGCCTTTGCTTATTACGGCACCTCCGCACTCTGCGTGTCGCCCCTCAATCATCTTCGGCTTCACATTGAAGGTCTTGAGCCATAAGCCGAAGTGTGGGGTAATGCGGAGGAAGGCTTCACACACGACGATGAACGACGAGATGTGAAGGATGGAATCCGGAGCCAGATCATGGAAATCGAGCCCGTAGTAGAACATGAGCCCTCTGACAAAGGGATCTAGACTGAAACCTAGCCCTCGGAGGAAGTGGGAGACGAATACGACACTCGCGCCAGGTTCGGGAGTGGGAATGACCTGCCCTCGAGCAGACAGCCTGTTCGAGATTTTGCCGGTCAAATACCTAGCTTCTCTTAGCTTCTTGATGTCTTCCTCTGTGACGGAGGAGGGCATCCACCGACCTTGAAGGTTGGATCCGGACATGATTGTAGGTCCGAAGCGCCTAGCCTGAGCCTTGGGTGTTGGAACTCGAGGTGGGGGAAGGATTTGATTGAGCACGAGAAGAAGGGGACAGGCCTAGGCCCCTTTATAAAGAGGATGAATATCAAGCATCCTCCGCATGGCCGTTTGGGACTTGCCTAAAATCGAGGAGTCATACCAACAGGCACGATTGGGTTACCCATACCCGTATTAATGAGAATCCCGTGAAAGAAGGGACACGATCTCTGCTTCGACAGGACATGCCAATAAAAACCGCCTCGCAACACGTGCAATGGCAGGCTCGGAAAAACGGTTATTCATGACCAGACCACGGCAGTACGTCACATTATGAAAAGCTGTCGGCAGATTAGATTTGTGGAAATATTATTCTCTCTATGGTGGTATGTGGAATTTGTTTTGCAGAGCCGGACACTATCCTTGTGTTCAAAATCTTCTATGGAGTATTCGGAGGAGGAACCCGCCTTGCAATGCCGAAGACAATCTGCGCGCCGGACTCATCGTTATTGAAGCCTGGTTCAGGGGCTACTGAGGGAGTCCTAGATTAGGGGGTCCTTGGACAGCCGGACTCTATCCTTTGGCCGGACTGTTGGACTATGAAGATACAAGATTGAAGACGTCGTCCCGTGTCCGGATGGAACTCTCCTTGGCATGGAAGGCAAGCTTGGCGATACGGATATGTAGATCTCCTCCCTTGTAACCGACTCTGTGTAACCCTAGCCCCCTCCGGTGTCTATATAAACCGGAGGGTTTAGTCCGTAGGACAACAACAATCATACCATAGGCTAGCTTCTAGGGTTTAGCCTCTACCATCTCATGGTAGATCAACTCTTGTAATACTCATATCATCAAGATCAATCAAGCCGGAAGTAGGGTATTACCTCCATCGAGAGGACCCGAACCTGGGTAAACATTGTGTCCCCCGCCTCCTGTTACCATCCGCCTTAGACGCATAGTTCGGGACCCCCTACCCGAGATCCACCGGTTTTGACACCGACACTACTTTGAAGCACAAGTGTGGAAAAAAGATAGTAACATTGTCCCTTCTCTCTTTTCTCTCTTTTTTGTTTGGGCTTCTTTGGCCTCTTTTATTTTTTATAAAGTCCAAAGACTCATCCCAACTTGTGAGGGAATCATAGCTTCCATCATCCTTTCCTCACATGGGACAATGCTCTAATAATGATGATCATCACACTTTTATTTACTTACAACTCAAGAATTACAACTCGATACTAGAACAAAATATGACTCTATATGAATACATCTGGCAGTCTACCGGGATGTGCAATGGTCTAGCATAGAAAATGACATCAAAAAATGGATAAGCCATGAAAACATCATGCTAGCTATCTTACGATCATGCAAAGCAATATGACAATGATGGTGCGTGTCATAATAAACCGAACGATGGAAGTTGCATGGCAATATATCTCGGAATGGCTATGGAAATGCCATAATAGGTAGGTATGGTTGTTGTTTTAAGGTAGGGTATACGGTGGGTTTAATGCACCGGCGGAAGTTGCACGGTACTAGAGAGGCTAGCAATGGTGGAAGAGTGAGAGTGTGTATAATCCATGGACTCAACGTTAGTCATAAAGAACTCACATACTTGTTGCAAAAATTTATTAGTCATTGAAACAAAGTACTACACACATGCTCCTAGGGGGATAGATTGGTAGGAAAATACCATCTCTCGTCCCCGACCGCCACTCATACGGAAGACAATCAAAAAATAAATCATGCTCCGACTTCATCACATAACGGTTCACCATAAGTGCATGCTACAGGAATCACAAACTTTAACACAAGTATTTCTACAAATACACAATTACTCACTAGCATGACTCTAATGTCACCATCTTTATATCTCAAAACAATATGCAAGGAATCAAACTTCTCGTAGTATTCAATGCTCTTTAATGAAAGTTTTTATAATATCCCTCTTGGATGCCCATCATATTAGGACTAAATTCATAACCTAAGCAAATGACCATGCTATTTAAAGACTCTCAAAATAATATAAGTGAAGCATGAAAGTTCGACATTTTCTATAAAATAAAACCACCGCCGTGCTCTAAAAAGATATAAGTGAAGCACTAGAGAAAACTGCCTAGCTCAAAAGATATAAGTGAAGCACATAGAGTATTCTAATAAATTCACGATTAATGCGTGTCCCTCTCAAAAGGTATGTACAACAAGGATGATTGTGGAAAACTAAGAATCAAAGACACATATCATACATGACTCTCTAAGCAAAATGCATATCATGTGGTGAATAAAACATAGCCTCAAGTAAATTTACCGATGGAACGAAGACGAAAGAGGGGATTCCATCCGGGGGATCCCCAAGCTTAGATGCTTGGTTGTCCTTGAATATTACCTTGGGGTGCCTTGGGCATCCCCAAGCTTAGGATCTTGCCACTCCTTATTCCATAGTCCATCAAATCTTTACCCAAAACTTGGAAACTTCACAACATAAAACTCAACAGAAAACTTGTGAGATCCGTTAGTATAATAAAACAAATCACTACTTTAGGTACTGTTGTGAATTCATTCTAAATTCATATTGGTGTAATATCACTGATTCCAACTTCTCCATGGTTCATACCTCCACCCCCCCCGATACTAACCATAGATTCATCAAAATAAGCAAACAACACATAGAAAACAGAATTTGTCAAAAACAGAAAAGTCTGTAGTAATCTGGAGACTTCGTATACTTCTGTAACTCCAAAAATTCTAAAAAATTAGGACAGCTTAGAAATTTTTATGTTAATCTTGTGTAAAAATTTCAGAATTTTATCACTCTTCTGTGATTTTAAACAATTCTGCTACTGGACACAAAGGTTTTTGTTTTTCAGCAAGATCAAATTAACTATCACCATAGACCATCCCGAAGGTCCTACTTGGCTCAAATCCCAAAGGTCCTACTTGGCTCAAACACTAACTAAAACACAAAAAACACAGTCACTATAGAGGTAATAATATATATTTATTCAAGAACAATAGCAAAAACAAAAACACAAAAATAAAAATTGGGTTGCCTCCCAATAAGCGCTATTGTTTAACGCCTCTTGCTAGGCATAAAACATAGATCTAGGTATTGTTATCTTTGGTATTAAATCCATAAGTATGCCTCATAACAGATTCATATGGAAACTTAATTTTCTTGCTTGGAAAGTGTTCCATGCCCTTCCTTAATGGAAATTCAAAGCTAATGTTTCCTTATTTCATATCAATAATCGCACCAATCGTTCTAAGGAAAGGTCTACCAAGAATAATAGGACATGTAGGATTGTAATCTATATCAAGCACAATAAAATCTATGGGCACATAATTCCTATTTGGAACAATAAGAACATCATTAATCCTTCCCATAGGTTTCTTAATAGGAGAATCCGCTAGATGCAAATTCAAAGAACAATCATCAAGTTTATTGAAACCTAGCACATCACATAATGTTTTTGGAAGCATGGAAACGCTAGCACCCAAATCACACAAAGCATTGCACTCATAATCTTTAATTTTAATCTTAATTTTAGGTTCCCAATCGTCATAAAGCTTTCTAGGGATAGAAACTTCCAACTCAAGTTTTTCTTCAAAAGATTTCATCATGGCATCAACGATATGTTTAGTAAAAGCTTTATTTTGATTATAAGCATGCGGTGAATTCAACATGGATTGCAACAAGGAAATACAATCTATCAAAGAACAATTATCATAATTAAAGTCCTTGAAATCCAAAAGAGTGGGTTCATTGCTACTTAAAGTTTTGACCTCTGCAATCCCACTTTTATCAAAAAAAATCACTAAGATATTTAAACTCCAAATTATTGGGACGCCTTCTAGCTAAAATTGTCTCATCTCTAGTCCCATATTTATCAAGATTTATATTAGAAAACAAAGATTCAATTGGAGTCCCATCAATTACTTTAAGATCTTCATCATTATTTTCACAAGAAATAGAATAACACGCTTTTACAAACCAATCTCGCTTAGCATGCATCCTATTGGTTCTTTCTTTACATTCATGAATAGAAATTTTAATAGCTTTTAGAGACACACTAATATCATACTTGGGTGGAATAGATCTAATCTTTAAAGAATCAATCTCAAGAGAAATTCTATCAACATTCCTAGCCAAATCATCAATCTTATGCAATTTTTCTTCAACCATAGCATTGCAATTCTTTTGAGAACTAATGAAATCTTTAATATTGTTCTCAAGATCAGAGGGTATTTTACTGTCCATAAGAACTAATGAAATATTTAATATTGTACATAAGAATTGTTGTAGGAATTACCATAATTATTTGAGGAATTACTAGGAAACGGCCTAGGGTTGAAATTACCTCTATATGCGTTATTACCAAAATTGTTCCTGCCAACAAAATTCACATCCATGGATTCATTATTATTCTCAATCAAAGTGGGCAAAGTTATATCATTAGGACCAATAGGAGCACTGTTACTAGCAATCAATTTCATAAGTTCATCCATCTTTCCACTCAAAGTGTTAATTTCTTCAATGGCATGCATTTTTCTACTAGTAGAAGATCTTTTGGTATGCCTGTCGGTGTCAAAACTGGCAGATCTCGGGTAGGGGGTCCTGAACTGTGCGTCTAAGGTTGATGGTAACAGGGGACACGATGTTTACCCAGGTTCGGGCCCTCTCTATGGAGGTAATACCCTACTTCCTGCTTGATTGATCTTGATGAATATGAGTATTACAAGAGTTGATCTACCACAAGATCGTAATGGCTAAAACCCTAGAAGTCTAGCCTGTATGATTATGATTGTCTCTAGGGACTAAACCCTCCGGTTTATATAGACAACGGAGGGGACTAGGGTTGTACAAAGTCGGTTACAGAGAAAGGAATCTTCATATCCGAACGCCAAGCTTGCCATCCACGCCAAGGAGAGTCCTATCCGGACATGGGTAAAAGTCTTCGGTCTTGTATCTTCACATCCCATCAGTCCAGCCCATGTCCAACAGGCTGGACGCCCGAGGACCCCTTAATCCAGGACTCCCTCAGTAGCCCCCGAACCAGGCTTTCAATGACGTGTGTCCAGCGCGCAGATTGTCTTCGGCATTGCAAGGCGGGTTCCACCTCCGATGACTTCAAAGAGCTGTATTCGGCCTTCCATTTAATGTTGTGCCCATCGGCTTCTGCGCATCCATGGCTTCAGCTTCCACGTGTCGAGCGAATACGAGAGGTCGGGGTATTTTTTGCACATAACACCCCGGCCATGTAAGAAAAGCGTCTATTTAAAGAGATTGGATCTCAGATCCATTCCACACCACGCAGAAAATCCTAAGAGCTTGCTAGAAGGAACCACTCCAACATGGCTAGCGCTCCCAGTTCTTACTCTCGTCCCCACGGCTCCGAGAGAGGCGATTGGGAGAGATGTTCCGTATCCCACGGTCAGCTGGTGAAGCTGCAAACACAGGGATTCCTTCCCCCTGCGGATCTAGTCCCCATTCGAGCAGGATTGACTTCCTTCAACGGCGGGGCTCAAGTGGAGAATTTCCCTAATCCATCCAAGGCGGAACGAGTGTGCTTCGTTCCCTACTTGCTAAGAGGCGTCGGATTTCCAATCCACACGTTCCTCTGAGGACTTCTGGAATGTTATGGCCTCCAACTGCACAATTTCACTCCTGCCTCCATCCTGCACATCGCGGGTTACGTTGCTCTTTGTGAGCTATTCCTGGGCTATGAGGCCCATTTTGAATTATGGAGGAAACTATTCTGCCTCCTCCCTCGTAACCAATAGGGATCAATATTCGAAGTGGGTGGAGCCGAGGTATGGCGCATCGCCGAGACCGGATACCTGTCCGGCACGCCAAGAAGGCGTCCAAAGAGTGGCCTTCCGAATGGTTCTATATTAAGGACGTCGCTCTCCCCGACCCAGTTCGAAGGGGTCTTCCCGAATTTTCAAATGCTCCGTTCAAGAAACGCCACAGTTGGCGCCCTCGGAGCCTCGAGGAGGAAGATAGTGCGGAAGTCCGTCAATTGATGAGCAAGATAAGGACACTTCCCCAGTCCGTACTATCAATAGTCGAGGTAATGGCGACTTCCATAGTGCGGGGGGTTCAGCCACTCCAATACAGAGGGCTTCCCATGTGGCACTATAATGGGGAAGATGACGCCTCCCGCTGCGGTCGGAAGGGTTCGGACACCCCCGCCGCTTTGGCCAAAATATTGGCTGGAGTGTACAAAGGGGAGAAAGAGGAGTTCACTCGTATTAAACGTCGAGATCGATTTTCCATGTACAATCCTCTTGCTGGGTGAGTTCTAATCCCACCACTTTACTCAATCCTCTCCCTGAGTCACTTTTAATGGACATTAACCCATCCATTTGTAACAGGAATGGCGGAAGGTTACCGAGGAGCCCCGCCCCACAGCCAGAGGATCACAACCGGGACCTTAACCCCGGATTGGAAGAGGATCCGGACATATTCGCGGAGCTCGAGGATGGAGTGTTCTACCTGGCGAGCTATGACGACACGGAAGTGGCCATCACCGCCGACTATCCCGGTCTCCTCCCTGCCTCGCATGTAAGTGATCAAGAGACACCTTCTTCGAGAGAGCTTCCTCATTACGCCTCACTCACCGCACTATTTCATGCTCCAAAGGGGAGGCGCCCGACGCCTCAACGTGCGCCAGAGGCATTTCCTAAGAGAACGGCGCCCGCGCCGAGCAAATCTTCAAAGAGGAAGGCGAACAACAACATGGCAGAGCCTTTATCAAAGAGGTATGGTTTTTTAATCATGCCCCTTGGTAGTCACATCAAACTGTGACATTATCCGTTGTGTCTTATCAGGAAAAGCGTCTGCCGGACTATGTCCGGGGATCTTACCGGCTGCGCCTCCACAAGAAAGGTTCCCGACCCTGCCTTAAAGACGAGGGCTGATACGGGAGTGATGCTGGATTGTCCTTCGGCAGAGGAGTCGGATGATGTATCCGTCACAAACTCTGAAGTGGAAAGCGCCATGAATCATCAGCGCCGGCGGGCCGCTCTTCGCAACCCCGGCTTTACAAAAGAGGCGTTCAACGCCTTTAGCTGGGCTGTTGCATACATCCGATCTGCTCGAGACGGGCTTACCAGAGCCATAGACCAACATTTGAAAGATATGTGGGTAAGTACACATTTGTACAAATCTGATAATTATATACCAGTAGCCCCCGAGACTTGAAGAAGTTGATACAGCTGATTTAAGGATCATTGTATAACCAGGTGCTCACAGAGAAGAACAACCTGTTGTCTCAAGAGCTGGAAAAGTGTCAGGCCCAGCTAGCTGCTGCTATCGCCGAACTGGAGAAATCCAAGAAGGCATCGCCTGGTAATGCTCCCTTCTGTCGAGAAAATATAATCATATACCAATAATATTAAAACTTTTTGTACTCCCCATGGCAGGATCGTCAGATCAACTGAAGGAGGCCCTGCAAGTTGCGCAAGTGGGGGAACAAGAGGCCAAAAGGCAACAGGCTGCGGGCGAACGTGTGCTGACACGGGTCAGGGATGAGAAAAATAAGTTACATGATTCCAACACCCTGCTGGGAAAAGAACTAAAAGATGTGCGAGCCCAGCTGGCCGACTCCGTGAAGGAGAATAAGAGGCTATGAGGCGGCATATTCAGTATGCTTTTCGAACTTGTCTCCATATAATTCGGTGAGGACAGGGACTGACAGATTTATGTCTGCAGGTATGCTGACTGACCGTCCTGAAGAGGAAGTGTCTGGATTTCAAAGCGACATGCTACAAGAGCTATCCCAAATGCACGAGCGAGCTCAGCAATCAATGCGGAGTGTTGCCAAGGCTTTATGGCCATCCGCCTCCCCTCCAGGAAGTATGGCAGAGCTCGTAGAGTTATTCAAGGAGCACGGTGGCGTATTCGATTATGTAAGATATCAGCCTGCCGAGAAGGTGCACGGGAGGCCTGGGCCATGGTGAAGACACGGTACACCAAGCTTGATCCAAATCATATGGCCCGGGTTGGACCTCTAGGGTTGGACGGAAAAGAAATTCCCGTTAGTTTGGTATATGACCAAGTAAAAGTAGCCGCAAAATATTCCCAACGGGATTGTAAGTTAGACAGCATGTTAGACGGCATAGAGGAAGAAATTTTGAGTCCAAGTGACTATGTACTTTCCTTGACATATTTGTCCCTAGCCGGATTGTAAAACGATTGTCATGGCACACCTTTTCGCTTCGACCTCTGGACCCGAAGGTACGGAGTGTTTCCGAATACCTAAGAAGCAAGATAGACCGGGGTATGTGTGGAAACCAGGCGTAGGGGTCATAGTTGCTTAAACAGACAGGTTGTATCCGGCTAGCTATGTTATATTACATTGTAATTGTAAGAAACATCTTCCAGAGAGAATAGTTCCGTTAAGGGTTCCTTTCCCTGGGTGAACATGCGTAAATGTGCATGCCCGAACTGTGATTGAGAAAATCGCAGTATGCGCAATATCTGGGGGTTCATAGTGTAATGAGTGTGAAAACATCTTTAGTCCGCTGACCGAATATTCCCTTAAGAACGCTAGCTTTCGGCTTCACCCAGACTGAGGTACACATCCGGATGACCCGGCAGTAACAATCGCACAGGTGCTCCCTTTATGCCCTAGCCAAACAAATGGGAACGTAGGGCATAAGCACAGGAGCCATGCAACCCAGCTTGGCCAAAACTTAAGTCATAACGATGCATATAATGGTGAAGAAAAGGTACATATGAGGAAAAAACACATATGTGGTGAGCTTGATGCCCGGAAAATAATAATAAGCTTCTGTACAAGAAGCCCCCAGGTATTATGGGCGTACATATTTAAGGATGTGTGCGTCATAGGTGCGCGGTTTAGCCGCGCGAGAGCTTTAAAGCTAAAAAAGTGAAAAGATAGGAAAAAGTAATGGAAACAAAAGGGGGAAGAAGACGAACAACGAGTTTGGCTCTAGGCGTAGAATCTTTGGAGTCTGGCCGCGTTCCATGGGTTCGGCTCTAGGCGATTGTCTGATGCATCACGCAGGCGGTACGCTCCTCCGGTGAGAACTTCATCAATGATGAAGGGACCCTCCCACTTGGTCTTGAGTTTGTCCTTTTTATTCTCTGGCAAGCGTAGAACGAGTTTGCCAACATTATAAGTCTTGGCCCGCACTTCTCTGCTTTGATATCTGCGAGCCTGCTGTTGATAAAATGCGGAACGGGCTTTTGCGACGTCGCGCTCCTCCTCCAAGGCATCTAAGATGTCCTGCCGATCAAGCTCGACCTCTCTCTCTTCATACATGCGCACTCTAGGTGAGTCATGAATAATGTCACAGGGCAACACAACCTCTGCGCCGTACACCATGAAGAAGGGTGTATATCCGGTAGTGCGATTGGGCGTGGTCCGCAGCCCCCAGAGTACGGAGTCGAGCTCCTCAACCCAGTGCTTGTCTGGTTCCTTCAAAGACCGCACTAGTCTAGGCTTGATGCCGCTCATAATAACACCATTGGCTCGTTCGACTTGACCATTTTATTTGTGGGTGATTGATGGAGGCGTAATCGAGCTTAATGCCTAGATTAGCACACCAGGCCATCACCTCATCGGCTGTGAAATTGGAGCCGTTATCGGTGATGATGCTGTGTGGGACACCATAACGGTGCACGACACCAGATATGAAGTCTATCACTGGTCCGGCTTCGGCTGTTTTAACTAGTTTGGCCTCTATCCACTTAGTGAACTTATCTACCATGACCAGCAGATATTTTTTCTTATGGCTTCCTCCTTTAAGGGGTCTGACCATATCAATCCCCCAGACCGCAAAAGGCCAAGTGATGGGGATTGTGTGTAGAGCGGTGGGTGGCATATGGCTTTGGTTGGCAAAAAGCTGGCATCCGACGCAACGTTGGACAAGGTCCTGTGCGTCTGCTAGGGCCGTCGGCCAATAGAAACCTGTACGGAAGGCCTGACTTACAAGGGCCCGAGCCGCGGCATGGTGACCACCGAGACCGGCATGAATTTCAGCCAAGAGCTATCGTCCCTCTTCTTCAGAGATACATCTTTGAAGTACTCCAGTAGCGCTTTTCTTGTAGAGCTCTCCATCATGGACCTTGTAGGATTTCGAGCGCCGGACAATGTAGCGAGCCTCATTCTGATCCTCAGGGAGCTCTCGCCAATTAAGCTAGGCCAAGAAGGGTTCGGTCCATGGGGCAATGACTGCCATGATAAGATGGGCCGATGGTGTTATTTCGGTGGCTGAGCACCCGATGATATCGGTATTGTGTTCGGAATCTGGGGGGTATAATCGGGTCTGGGGTGGTGTTGCCGCTCCCCTTGCCACACCACGGATGGCTTGAAGAGCCTTTCCAGACATATGTTAGGCGGGACGGGGTCGCGCTTGGCGCCGATGCGAGGAAGGACATCCGCCGCTTGATTACTTTCTCGAGCCATATGATGTAACTCGAGCCCCTTGAACCGAGCCGACATTTTGAGAACGACGTTACGATAGGCCGCCATCTTCGGATCTTTGGCGTCGAAATCTCCATTTATTTGGGATATTGCGAGGCTTGAATCCCCGCGCACCTCCAGGCGTTGTATGCCCATGGAGACGGCCATCCGAAGACCATGCAATAAGGCATCGTATTCGGCTGTATTGTTGGAGTCTGTGTATAATATTTGGAGCATGTACTGAACCGTGTCTCCAGTGGGGGATGTTAAGACAACGCCCGCTCCTAAGCCCGCCAGCATTTTGGATCCATCGAAGTGCATGACCCAGTTGGAATATGCGATGTACTCTTTAGGGAGTTCGGCCTCTGTCCATTCGGCGATGAAGTCGGCCAGTACTTGGGATTTAATGGCCCGACGCGGTTTGTATGTTATGTCGAATGGAAGGAGCTCAATGGCCCACTTGGCAATCCGTCCTATGGCATCGCGGTTGTTTATTATCTCATTCAATGGTACTTCAGAAGCCACCGTGATCGAGCACTCTTGGAAGTAGTGTCGTAGCTTCCGGGATGCCATGAAGACCGCGTATGCTATCTTTTGGTAATGAGGGTACCGGGATTTGTATGGTGTGAGGACAGTGGATACGTAGTATACCGGCTTCTGAAGCGGGAATTTGTGTCCGTCCTCCTCTCGCTCGACGACGAGCACCATGCTCACCACTTGGTGCGTTGCCGATATGTATAATAGCATCGGTTCGCCAATGTTCGGTGCGGACAGGATTGGGTTGCTCGCTAAAAGAACCTTTATTTCTTCCAGTCCGGTCGTTGCTGCATCCGTCCACTCAAAGTGGTCGGTGCGTCGGAGAAGGCGATAGAGTGGCAGTGCTTTTTCTCCTAGTCTGGAGATAAAGCGGCTTAAAGCTGCCACACATCCGGCTAGTTTTTGGACCTGTTTAAGGTCTGTTGGCGTGGCCAATTGTGACAAAGCTCAGATTTTGGCTGGATTTGCTTCAATTCCTCTATTGGAAATGATGAAGCCCAGCAGTTTTCCAGCGGGAACGCCGAAAACACATTTTTCCGGATTAAGCTTGATGTCATATGTACGGAGGTTGTCGAATGTGAGATGCAGATCGTCTATCAATGACTCGACGTGCCTAGTTTTGATGACGATGTCATCCACATATGCTTCAATTGTCTTGTCGACCTGTTTCTCCAGGCATGTTTGAATCATGCGTTGGTAGGTGGCCCCGGTGTTTTTGAGCCCGAAGGGTATAGTGTTGAAGTAGAATGTCCCATATGGGGTAACGAATGCCGTTGCGGCTTGGTCGAACTCCTTCATTTTGATTTGATGGTATCCAGAGTATGCGTCGAGGAAACACAGTGAGTCGTGTCCTGCGGTAGCATCAATAATCTGATCGATGCGAGCGAGGGTGAAGGGATCCTTAGGGCAGGCCTTGTTGAGGTCTTTGAAATCGACGCATAGGCGCCAGGATTTATCCTTCTTTGGCACCATCACCAGGTTTGCTAGCCAGTCCGGATGTTTTATTTCTCTGATGAATCTGGCCTCGATTAACTTGGCTAGCTCCTCCCCCATGACTTGTCGTTTGGGTTCGAAAAAGCGCCGCAGTGTTTGCTTGACCGGTTTATATCCCTTCAGTATGTTGAGGCTGTGTTCGGCCAACCTGCGTGGGATTCCTGGCATATCAGAAGGGTTCCAGGCGAATGTGTCCTAGTTCTCGCGTAGGAACTCTCGTAGCGCGGCATCAACCATTGGGTCGAGCTATGCCCCGATGGATGCTGTCTTCTTGGGGTCCGTCGGGTGGACTTGAAATTTGACTATTTCATTTGCTGGTTTAAAGGAGGTGGATTTGGGTCGCCTGTCTAGGTTTATGTCATCCCTATCCACAGTGGAGCGCAGCGCTGCTAGCTCTTCGGCCGCGAGGGCTTCAGACAGTGCCTCGAGGGCTAGGGATGCGGTTTTGTTTTTGGCGTGGAGTGCTATGTCCGGATCACTGGCAAGAGTGATGATACCATTGGGCCCAGGCATCTTGAGCTTCATGTACCCGTAATGAGGTATAGCTTGGAAGCGTGTAAATGTATCTCGCCCCAATAGGGCGTGATATCCGCTGTTGAAAGGGGCCACTTGGAAGGTTATCTCTTTGGACCGATAATTCTCCGCGTGCCGAATACCACGTCAAGTGTGATTTTTCCCGCACATCACGCCTCCCGACTGGGAATGATTCCTCGGAAGGTCGTGCTGCTTTGCTCGATGCGGCTCCTGTCTATTTCCATTTTGTTGAGTGTATCCTCATAGATGAGGTTTAGTCCACTGCCGCCGTCCATGAGCACTTTGGTGAGCAGTAAACCATCCACAATTGGATTGAGGACCAAGGCGGCCAGTGCCCGGACTGTCCAGAATTTTGGTTCGTCACTGCCATTGAAAGCTATGGCCGTGTCGTTCCAAGGGTTTGTCGCCGTGACTTGGCAGACTTCGGCGAGGTCGCGGAGGGCCCTTTTGCGCCGATTGTTTGAAGCAAAAGTCTCGAAGACCGTCAATACACTGAGATCGTCGTCTTCCGGGGGTGTTGATCTGGGGTATTTTTGTTGAGGATATACTCGCCGCTCTTGGCCACTTGCCGGAGTATCCAACATGCTCTAAGGCTGTGGGTTGGTATGGTATCCGGTGTTGTGTGTATTTTGCATGGCCTATCGAGCCATCCCTCCAGAACGGTTCCGCGCCCCGTAATGGGCTTAGATTTGTTTACTATTGGTTCGGGTGCCTTGCGAGGATGCATCCTTTTTGCCCAGATGAAGGGTTGAGTGGAAACCGGTGGTTCCTAGCGAGCTGCCTGAGTTTTCCAGGCGCTTTCCATTGCGGGGTACTTCTATATGATGGTTGCCAAGTCAGCGAAGTGTAATACGTGATGGCGGTTCATGGCACTGAGGATGCCTACGTCCGTGCAATTATTGCAGAATGCTGAGATCGCGTCTTCGTCGCGACAATCTTTAATCTTGTCTTTAACAAGGAGGAATCTGGCCCAAAAGTGATGGACTGTTTCCTGAGACTGCTGCTGTATGTACATGAGATCGTGTATATCTGGATGGGTGGGTGGCTTCAAATCCAAACCCTGACCCAATTTGGGATACGGAGTTTGAGAAACCTCCGAGCTTAATGGTTCGGCCTCCGGGATATCGACTGATTTTTCAGGCCCATCATCCGATTCTAGGTTCGGAGGATAGGGCACGTCGTTCCGCGGACAGGTATCCGGCTCTTCGAGCTCGGAAATCCAAACATAGTTCGTCCTCAATATAGAGGAAGGGTTGTTGTTTTGCTCCTCTACTACCGCTATCTGATGGGTGATCGGCGGAGATTTGATTTCTCTCTGATCGGGTTTAATCCCAATCAGATCGTAGTCTGTAGCGACCCTCAAGGCGGCGATGCGATCTAGGAGTTCGTTTAAAGACGACAACTCTGTTGGATCCATCCGTTTGGAGTATTCGGAGTCAACACGGAGGTGATTTTTGATGACCCGAGAAGTCATCGTCGGCTTGACAGGCGTACGAGTGGTCATGGTAAAGCTGCCCAGCTGGAGGGTTTGGCCTGAGGCCAGGGCTCCTCTGGAGGTGATACCGTCCTTGATAACAAGGCGAGCCATCAATCCTATCTTCGACGTCACAGCAGAACTCTCGATGAAAGCACCAATTTCGGTGTCAAAACCGGCAGATCTCGGGTAGGGGGTCCCGAACTGTGCGTCTAAGGTCGATGGTAACAGGAGACAGGGGACACGATGTTTACCCAGGTTCAGGCCCTCTCTATGGAGGTAATACCCTACTTCCTGCTTGATTGATCTTGATGAATATGAGTATTACAAGAGTTGATCTACCACGAGATCGTAATGGCTAAAACCCTAGAAGTCTAGCCTGTATGATAACCCTCCGATTTATATAGCCACCAAAGGGGACTAGGGTTTTACAAAGTCGATTACAGAGAAAGAAATCTTCATATCCGAACGCCAAGCTTGCCATCCACGCCAAGGAGAGTCCTATCCGGACATGGGTGAAAGTCTTCGGTCTTGAATCTTCACAGCCCATCAGTCCGGCCCATGTCCAACAGGCCGGACGCCCGAGGACCCCTTAATCCAGGACTCCCTCAATGCATTGAGAGTAATTAGTCATAATATTATCTAGGAGTTTAGTAGCTTCTTCTAATGTGATTTCCATAAAGGTACCTCCCGCGGCAGAATCTAAAAGATTTCTAGATGCAAAATTCAATTCGGCATAAAAAATTTGTATGATCATCCATAAACTCAAACCATGAGTAGGGCAATTTCTTATCATCAATTTCATCCTCTCCCAAGATTGTGCAACATGTTCATGATAAAGTTACTTAAAATTCATTATATCGTTCCTAAGGGAGATGATCTTAGTGGGAGGAAAATACTTGGAAATAAAAGAATCTTGAGATGGGCCCGCTATGACCTGGATTGGGGTGCCCGGTTGTGGTCGGGCAGCATCATATCTGCCCCATATTTGTGCTTGATGAGGGGGGTGCCGGTTAGCTCGGGCGTTTGAGGCCGGTTTGAGACGCCCGTCTGAGTTGGTTTTTTGTGATCGGTTAGTGACCGGGCCATCCCGCTAGGCGTTTGAGATGGGTATGAGGCGGCCGACTCTATCATGTCTTCCCTCGATCTACACAATGTGTCAACGGTCTGTACTGGTTTTTCAGCTCACTTATGTATGTGTGAATAAAATGCGAGAGGATACAAGTGGTGCTCTTAAGAAGCAACGTGTTCTGACAGTAGGTAACTGTCAGAAGCTTCTCAAGTAGACGTAGTCCTAGAGATATGTAATTTTGGTGGTATAGGGAATCAAGAAAGAAACAAACATTGTTAGAGCATCTCTAGCAGATCCCAAAAAAAGTTTAGATGATATTTTTTTTGAAGAACCCTCCATCGGCCCTTATTTTTGAGCACCCGAAGCAAATTATGAGCCAACAAAAAAGCCCTCCTCTCATGCTGCTGCCTCCAAGCCCCTCCCTCCCCCACACTCGTCTGCCTCTATGCCGGTGCTCACAATGTTGCCTCTGGCATCCACCAAGCATCCCCGCCAGCACCCCGTAGCCATCCGCCCAACTGTTTTGCTTTGATTCACTCCCCGTCACTGCCCTGAGCTCGTCGACGAGAAGGTCCGACGGAGGGTTCTTCTCAATTTTTGGTTTTTGATTTTCTAGTAAATCAATACCAAATGAAGTCCAAACTCGACAAAACTTTCTGACAATCTTTTCTTGATAGAAAGAGACCCTAGAAGCATCGTGAGGAGACCAGACAATGCACAAGGGAGCCACAAGGAAGAGGGGCGAGCCTAGGAGCTACAAATTCCAGTCCTATAAATTCCCATATATCCATTGCTACCTCTTGAGCACTGCGTTGGTTTTCCCTTGAAGAGGAAAGGGTGATGCAGTAAAGTAGCGTAAGTATTTCCCTCAGTTTTTGAGAACCAAGGTATCAACCCAGTAGGAGGCCATGCTCAAGTCCCTTGCACCTACACAAACAAATAAGAACCTCACAACCAACGCGATAAAGGGGTTGTCAATCCCTTCATGGTCACTTACGAGAGTGAGATCTGATAGAGATGATCAGATAATATTTTTTGGTATTTTTATGATAAAGAGTAAAAGTAAAGAAAGCAAGCAAACAGTAATGGAAATAACGGGAGATTAATATGATGGAAAATAGACCCGGGGGCCATAGGTTTCACTAGTGGCTTCTCTCAAGAGCATAAGTATTATGGTGGGTGAACAAATTACTGTCGAGCAATTGATAGAATTGGGCATGGTTATGAGGATATCTAAGTATGATCATGTATATAGGCATCACGTCCGTGACAAGTAGACCGACTCCTGCCTGCATCTACTACTATTACTCCACACATCGACCGCTATCCAGCATGCATCTAGAGTATTAAGTTCATAATAATGGAGTAACGCTTTAAGCAAGATGACATGATGTAGAGGGATGAACTCATGCAATATGATATAAACCCCATATTTTTATCCTCGATGGCAACAATACAATACGTGTCGTTTCCCCTACTTTCACTGGGATCGAGCACCGCAAGATTGAACCCAAAGCTAAGCACTTCTCCCATTGCAAGAAAGATCAATCTAGTAGGCCAAACCAAACTGATAATTCGAAGAGACTTGCAAAGATAACCAATCATACATAAAAGAATTCAGAGAAGATTCAAATATTGCTCATAGATAATCTTGATCATAAACCCACAATTCATCGGTCTCGACAAACACACCTCAAAAGAAGATTACATCGAATAGATCTCCAAGAGAATCGAGGAGAACTTTGTATTGAGATCCAAAGAGAGAGAAGAAGCCATCTAGCTAATAACTATGGCCCCGAAGGTCTGAGGTAAACTACTCACACTTCATCGGAGAGGCTATGGTGTTGATGTAGAAGCCCTCCGTGATCAATGCCCCCTCCGGCAGGACGCCGGAAAATGCCCCAAGATGGGATCTCACGGGTACATAAGGTTGCGGCGATGGAATTAGGTTTTCGTGGCTCTCTCTGATGGTTTGGGGGTACGTAGGTATATATAGGAGGAAGAAGTAGGTCGGTGGAGCCACGAGGGGCCCACGAGGGTGGAGTGTGCGCCGGGGGGGAGTAGGCGCGCCCCCTGTCTCATGGCCGCCTTGTTGGTTGCTTGATGTCCACTCCAAGTCCTCTGGATCACGTTTGTTCCAAAAACCACGTTCCCGAAGGTTTCATTCCGTTTGGACTCCGTTTGATATCCTTTTTGTGCGAAACACTGAAATAGGCAAAAAAACAGCAATTTGGGTTGGGCCTCCGGTTAATAGGTTAGTCCCAAAAATAATATAAAAGTGTATAAATAAGCCCATTAAACATCCAAAACAGAATATATAATAGCATGGAACAATCAAAAATTATAGATACGTTGGAGACGTATCAAGCATCCCCAAGCTTAATTCCTGCTCGTCCTCAAGTAGGTAAATGATAAAAACAGATTTTTTGATGTGGAATGCTTCTTAGCATAATTCTCAATGTAATTCTTTTTATTGTGGCATGAATATTTAGATCCGAAAGTTTCAAGATAAAAGTTTAATGTTGACATAAAAACAATAATACTTCAAACATGCTAACCAAGCAATTATGTGTTATCAAAATAACATAGCCAAAGAAAGCTTGTCCCTAAAAAATCATATAGTTAGGCTATGTTTCAATATTGTCACACAAACGTTCTCATCATGCATAACCCCTATGACAAGCCGAGCAATTGGTTCATACTTTTAACGCGCTTCAGCCTTTTCAACTCTTACGCAATACATGAGCGCAAGCCATGGATATAGCACTATGGGTGGAGTAAAGTATAATGATGGGGGTTATGAGAGAAGACAAAAAAGGTAGAAAGTCTCACATTGACGCGGCTAATCAATAGGCTATGGAGATGCCCATCGATTGATGTCACTGAGAGGAGTAGGGATTGCCATGCAACGGATGCACTAGAGCTATAAATATATGAAAGTTCAACAAAAGAAACTAAGTGGGTGTGCATCCAACTTGCTTGCTCATGAAGACCTAGGGAATTTTGAGGAAGCCCATCATTGGAATATACAAGTCAGGTTCTATAATGAAAAATTTCCACTAGTATATGAAAGTGACAACATAGGAGACTCTCTATCATGAAGATCATGGTGCTACTTCGAAGCACAAGTGTGGAAAAAGATAGTAACATTGTCCCTTCTCTCTTTTTCTCTCATTTTTTTTCTTTTTTTTCTCTTTTTTTTCTTTTTTTTCTTTTTTTTCTTTGGGCCTTCTCTTTTTTTTTCTTTTTCTTGGCCTCTTTTTTCCTTTTTTTATTTTAGTCTGGAATCTCATCCCGACTTGTGGGGGAATCATAGTCTCCATCATCCTTTCCTCACATGGGACAATGCCTTAATAATGATGATCATCACACTTTTATTACTTACAACTCAACAATTACAACTCAATACTTAGAACAAAATATGACTCTATGTGAATGCCTCCGGCGGTGTACCGGGATATGCGATGAATCAAGAGTGACATGTATGAAAAAAATTATGAATGGTGGCTTTGCCACAGAATACGATGTCAACTACATGATCATGCAAAGCAATATGACAATGATGGAGCGTGTCATAATAAACGGAATGGTGGAAACTTGCATTGCAATATATCTCGGAATGGCTATGGAAATGCCATGATAGGTAGGTATGGTGGCTGTTTTGAGGAAGATATAAGGAGGCTTATGTGTGATAGAGCGTATCATATCACGGGTTTGTATGCACCCGTGAAGTTTGCACCAACTCTCAAGGTGAGAAAGGGCAATGTGCGGTACCGTAGAGGCTAGAAAATTGTGGAAGGTTGAGAGTGCGTATAATCCATGGACTCACATTAGTCATAAAGAACTCATATACTTATTGAAAAAGTTTATTAGCCCTTGAAGCAAAGTACTACTACGCATGCCCCTAGAGGGATAGATTGGTAGGAAAAGACCATCGCTCGTCCCCGGCCGCCACTCATAAGGAAAGCAATAAAAGAACACCTATGTGTCAAAATTGTTACATAAATTTTACCATACGTGCATGCTACGGGACTCGCCAACTTTAACACAAGTATTTCTCAATTTCACAATTACTCAACTAGCACACTCTAATATTACCACCTTTATATCTCAAAACACTTATCAAGTATCTAACTTCTCATGATATTTAATGAACTCAATATGGAAGATTAATTTCACTATTAAAGCAAATTACCATGCTGTTTAAGACTCTCAAAATAATATAAGTGAAGCATGAGAGTTCAATAATTTCTATAAAATATAACCACCGCCGTGCTCTAAAAGATATAAGTGAAGCACTAGAGCAAAACTATATAGCTCAAAGATATAAGTGAAGCACATAAAGTATTATAACAAATTCCGAATCATGTGTGTCTCTCTCAAAAGGTGTGTACAGTAAGGATGATTGTGGCAAATTAACAAACAAAGACTCAAATCATACAAGACGCTCCAAGCTTTGGCTTTTTGGTGTCCTTGGATTTACCTTGGGGTGCATTGGGCATCCCCAAGCTTAGGCTCTTGCCACTCCTTGTTCCATACTCCATCAAATCTTTACCCAAAACTTGAAAACTTCACAACACAAAACTTAACAGAAAATCTCGTGAGCTCTGTTAGCGAAAGAAAACAAAACACCACTTCAAGGTACTGTAATGAACTCATTATTTATTTATAAGTGTGTTAAACCTACTGTATTCCAACTTATCTATGGTTTATAAACTATTTTACTAGCCATAGATTCATCAAAATAAGCAAACAACACACGAAAAACAGAATCTGTCAAAAACAGAACAGTCTGTAGTAATCTGTAACTAGCGCAAACTTCTGGAACTCTAAAAATTCTGCCAAAATAGGAAGACCTAAATAATTTGTTTATTGATCTGCTGCAATTGGAATCAGTATTATACCACGTTCTGGTAATTTTTAACAATGTTTTTCGTGAACAGAAAATTTCTGGAATTTTCAGCAAGATCAAATAACTATCATCCAAGAAGATCCTATAGGTTTAACTTGGCACAAACACTAATTAAAACACAAAAACAAATCTAACCAGAGGCTAGATCAAGGATTTATTCCTAAACAGAACCAAAAAGCAAAAAAACTAAAAGTAAAATTGGGTTGCCTCCCAACAAACGCTATCGTTTAATGCCCCTAGCTAGGCATAAAAACGAAGATAGATCTAGGTATTGCCATCTTCGGTAGGCAATCCATAAGTGGCTCTCATAATAGATTCATATGGAAATTTAATTTTCTTTCTAGGGAAGTGTTCCATGCCTTTCCTTAACGGAAATTGGAATCTACTATTTCCTTCCTTCATATCAATGATTGCACCAATCGTTCTAAGGAAAGATCTACCAAGAATAATAGGACATGAAGGATTGCAATCTATATCAAGAACAATGAAATCTACGGGCACATAATTCCTGTTTGCAAAAATAATAACATCATTAATTCTTCCCATAGGTTTGTTGATAGTGGAATCCGCAAGATGCAAGTTTAAAGAGCAATCATCAAATTCATGGAAACCTAACAAATCACACAAAGTTTTTGGAATCGTGGAAACACTAGCACCCAAATCACACAAAGCATAGCATTCGTGATTGTTAATTTTAATTTTAATAGTAGGTTCCCATTCATCATAAAGTTTCCTAGGTATAGAAACTTCCAACACAAGTTTTTCTTCATAAGATTGCATTAAAGCATCAACGACGATATTTTTAGTAAAAGCTTTATTTTGACTATAAGCATGAGGAGAATTTAGCACGGATTGCAACACGGAAATACAATCTATCAAAGAGCAATTATCATAGTTAAATTCCTTGAAATCCAAAATAGTGGGTTCATTGCTATCTAAAGTTTTAACCTCTTCAATCCCACTTTTACCAATTTTTGCATCAAGATCTAAAAACTCCGAATTTTTGGGACGCCTTCTAACTAAAGTTGACTCATCTCCAGTCCCATAATTATCAAGATTCATATTGCAAAACAAAGATTTAATAGGGGACACATCAATAACTTTTATATCTTCATCTTTATTCTCATAAAAATTAGAAGAACACTCTTTCACAAAGCAATCTTTCTTAGCACGCATCCTAGCGGTTCTTTCTTTGCACTCATCCATGGAAATTCTCATGGCTTTGAGAGACTCATTGATATCATGCTTAGGTGGAATAGATCTAAGTTTCAAAGAATCAACATCAAGAGAAATTCTATCCACGTTCCTAGCCAATTCATCGATCTTAGGCAATTTTTCTTCAAGCAAGGCATTGAAATTCTTTTGCGAATTCATAAACTCTTTAACACTAGTCTCAAAATCAGAGGGCAACTTATTAAAATTTCCATAAGAATTGTTGTAGGAATTACCATAATTATTAGAGGAATTACTAGGATACGGCCTAGGATTAAAGTTTCCTCTATAAGCATTGTTACCAAAATTATTCCTACCAACAAAATTCACATCCATAGATTCATTATTATTCTCAATCAAAGTAGACAAAGGCATATCATTGGGATCAGAAGAAACACTCTTATTAGCAAACAATTTCATAAGTTCATCCATCTTTCGACTCAAAACATTAATTTCTTCTATCGCATGCACTTTTTTACTAGTAGATCTTTCAGTGTGCCATTAAGAATAATTAACCATAATATTGTCTAGGAGTTTAGTAGCTTCTCCTAAGGTGATTTCCATAAAAGTGCCTCCCGCGGCCGAATCTAAAAGATTTCTAGAAGCAAAATTCAATCCGGCATAAACTTTTTGTATAATCATCCATAAGTTCAAACCATGAGTAGGGCAATTACGTATCATTAGTTTCATTCTCTCCCAAGCTTGTGCAACATGTTCATGATCAAGTTGCTTAAAATTCATAATGTCGTTTCTAAGAGAGATGATTTTAGCGGGAGGAAAATACTTAGAGATAAAAGCATCTTTGCACTTATTCCAAGAATCAATACTATTTTTGGGCAAAGATGAAAACCAATTTTTAGCACGATCTCTAAGAGAAAACGGAAATAGCTTCAATTTAAAAATATCATTATCCACATATTTCTTCTTTTGCGTATCACACAAATCAACAAAGCTATTTAGATGGGTAGCGGCATCTTCACTAGGAAGGCCGGTGAATTGATCTTTCATGACAAGATTCAGCAAAGCAGCATTAATTTCACAAGATTCAGCTTCGGTAAGAGGAGCAATTGGAGTGCTAAGGAAATCATTGTTGTTTGTATTGGCAAAGTCACACAATTTAGTATTATCTTGAGCCATCGTGACAAGCAAGCAATCCAACACACGAGCAAGCAAGAAGCAAGCGAGAAAGAGGGCAACCGGAAAACAGAGGGCGAATAAAACGGCAAGGGTGAAGTGGGGGAGAGGAAAACGAGAGGCAAATGGAAAATAATGTAATGCGAGGGATAAGAGTTTGTCATGGGTACTTGGTATGTCTTGACTTGACTTGGTGCACACCTCCCCGACAACGGCGCTAGAAATCCTTCTTGCTACCTCTTGAGCACTGTGTTGGTTTTCCCTTGAAGAGGAAAGGGTGATGCAGTAAAGTAGCGTAAGTATTTCCCTCAGTTTTGAGAACCAAGGTATCAACCCAGTAGGAGGTCACGCTCAAGTCCCTTGCACCAACACAAACAAATAAGAACCTCGTAACCAACGCGATAAAGGGGTTGTCAATCCCTTCACGGTCACTTACGAGAGTGAGATCTGATAGACATGATAAGATAATATTTTTGGTATTTTATGATAAAGAGTCAAAGTAAAGAAAGCAAGCAAACAGTAATGGAAATAACGGGAGATAAATATGATGGAAAATAGACCCGGGGGCCATAGGTTTCACTAGTGGCTTCTCTTAAGAGCATAAGTATTACGGTGGGTGAACGAATTACTGTCGAGCAATTGATAGAATTGGGCATAGTTATGAGAATATCTAGGTATGATCATGTATATAGGCATCACGTCTGTGACAAGTAGACCGACTCCTGCCTACATCTACTACTATTACTCCGCACATCGACCGCTATCCAACATGCATCTAGAGTATTAAGTTCATAAGAACGGAGTAATGCTTTAAGCAAGATGACATGATGTAGAGGGATAAACTCATGCAATATGATATAAACCCCATCTTTTTATCCTCGATGGCAACAATACAATACGTGTCGTTTCCCCTACTGTCACTGGGATCGAGCACCGCAAGATTGAACCCAAAGCTAAGCACTTCTCCCATTGCAAGAAAGATCAATCTAGTAGGCCAAACCAAACTGATAATTCAAAGAGACTTGCAAAGATAACCAATCATACATAAAATAATTCAGAGAAGATTCAAATGCGCATAGATAATCTTGATCATAAACCCTCAATTCATCGGTCTCGACAAACACACTGCAAAAGAAGATTACATTGAATAGATCTCCAAGAGAATCGAGGAGAACTTTGTATTGAGATCCAAAGAGAGAGAAGAAGCCATCTAGCTAATAACTATGGACCCGAAGGTCTGAGGTAAACTACTAACACATCATCGGAGAGGCTATGGTGTTGATGTAGAAGCCCTCCGTGATCAATTCCCCCTCCGGCAGGACGCCGGAAAAGGCCCCAAGATGGGATCTCACAGGTACAGAAGGTTGCGGCGGTGGAATTAGGTTTTCGTGGCTCTCTCTGATGGGGGGGGTACGTAGGTATATATAGGAGGAAGAAGTAGGTCGGTGGAGCCACGAGGGGCCCACGAGGGTGGAGGGCGCGCCCCCTGCCTCGTGTCCGCCTTGTTGGTTGCTTGACGTCCACTCCAAGTCCTCTGGATCACGTTTGTTCCAAAAATCACGTTCCTGAAGGTTTCATTCCGGTTGGACTCCGTTTGATATCCTTTTTCTGCGAAACACTGAAATAGGCAAAAAAACAGCAATTTGGGTTGGGCCTCCGGTTAATAGGTTAGTCCCAAAAATAATATAAAAGTATATAAATAAGCCCATTAAACATCCAAAACAGAATATATAATAGTATGGAACAATCAAAAATTATAGATACGTTGGAGACATATCATCCATAAACATCCGAATCAAGATGCAAAACAATTCTTTCACCGCCACAAGCCTCTGTTCTGAAGCGTTCTCATCTAGAGGCCTCCGCTGGTACTCTTCCAGAGGGGGAAACCATTGGGGAGGCAATCTTCATCAACCTTGCTTCCTCCATGATGATGTGTGGGTAGTTCCCAAAGAACCTATGGGTTCATAGTAGTAGCTAGATGGCACTCTCTCTCTCTCTTTTGATCTTCAATACAATGATCCCATATGAGATCAATCTGATGTAAAATTTTGTGGTGCGTTTTTTATGATCCGATGAATGGGTTTATGATTAGATTATTCATTGAAAGTATTTGAGTCTTCTCTGAGATTTATTTATGTGTAATTTTATAACTATGTATGCTTTTTGATCTATGAGTTTTCTTTGGCCAAGTTAATGATTAGATCTCAAGAGGGAGTGGTGCATAGTAGTAGGTACAATCTTGTGGTTTGCATACTCTGTGACAGGAGGATTTGCACATACGTATTATATTGTTGCTACTAAGGATAAAACGACGGGGTTTGAACATATTGCATGATCTTATTTTGTCTACATTATGTCATCTTGCTTAAAGCGTTACTCTGTTTGTCATGAACTTAATACTTTGAGATGCATGTTGGATAGTGTTCTTGGACTGGAGTAATAGTAGTAGATGCAGTTGGATTACGGTCTACTTGTCACGGCCGTAATGCCTATATTTTAATTATGCTATGGATGATCATCATAATTATGCGCTTTTCTATCAATTGCCCAACAGTAATTTATTTACCCATCAATGCTATTTATTAGGGAGAGGCCTCTAGTGAATGCTATGCCCCCCAGGTCCATTCACATCTATATTAAAACAAATCTTATAATTCCTCGCTGTTTTCTTTTACTCTTTATTTCACTTTTATTTATTATATCTATCACTATCAGATTTAATGCTTGCAATCGGGGCAAGAACTAGGGGAGTGACGCCCCCTTGCCTTGTTGGGGTGCACGCATTTGTTTGTGTGCGGCGGTTACTGTTAAATTTGCCTGAGTGGTGTCTCCTAATGGTTCGATAAACCTTGGTTCTTAACTGATGGAAATACTATCTGCTACTATACTGCATCACCATTCCTCTTCGGGGAATCCCAACACTATCACAAGTAGCAATTACCGGTGGACAAGTTTATGAAGGTTTCGAAAGGCTACCATGAAGACTTACCTGGGTGATTGGACGAGGCGTAAGTGATATAGTTCAAGGAGAATAAGGTGAAGACTTGGTCTTCTGAGTTAAATCTCAGTCTCTCCAACCAAACGTACTGTTGTCACAGTAGCTGGAACTGGCCAAATAAAATCAAGTGTCTTCACCAAGAAATTGGTTATATCTATTCACTACTTTACTTTTCATTTTGTATTGTGAAGCCTCTGCTTGCTCCACTCTGTGTCAAGACTTTGCTTGAATACATTGACCATGGTACTCTTCTCCGTCTTCCAGTTTGTAGTTCTTAAGGCCGTTCGCATGTACGTTCACATGCTCTACATTTACTGGTATCTAGTTTGCTTGCTATCTCTAGTTCTGATGTCATTAGCTTATCACTGATTGCGTGCTTAGTGTGGGTTTACTCCGGTTTTGCTTACGTATCTTTGAAAACATTGCTTGTTTCGAAGACTTCCATAAAAATCTCCCATTAACTTTTGCATCCAGTATTTTAATTGTTCTGCTCTACAGGAATGTGGTAAATTCCTAAATTTTTACATAGTATTAGGTTACAAATTGTCTGCATATCCTATTTTTCAGACTTTTTTAGAGTTGCAGAAGTATGACTAAGAAGTCCATCATTACGTGTTGTTCTGTTTGTGACATATTCTGTTTTTATTGCATAGTGTGCTTATTTTGATGTTTCTATGGATTGTATTAGGGGATGGGGTGGGGGTATAGGCTATAGAGATGATGGAATGCAATAAGTATTATTTAAGAACAATTATGAACCTTGTCATGATAGTACCAAAGTGAATGATTATTATTTATCCTACTAATAGAGAAGGGGGAAAGTGCTGACAATGAACATAAGGAGATGGAGAAAGTGTCGGTTGCACTTATAGTACTCCCTCCGTTCCTTTATATATAAGGTGTATTAGTTTTTTCATAAAATTTCACAGTGTAAGGTGTATTTCTCTTTTCCTCTCCGTTTTCAGTGTGTGCCCTTCCACCATCCATTACACGCCTTAGATAAAAAGTAGGTAAGTAGTCCGCAATAGGAAGGTGGTAAAAAAAGAATCTCCCTGGTTGCATGCACCCACATTTCTCTATCTCATATCCCACCGGTTTATTTTATTCTGGTGCAGCAAGATTCAGTTGCCTTTTATTAGGTCAATGATTATTTAGTTGCCACTAATTAAGCTTCTTACTACCTACTCCCTCCGTAAACTAATATAAGAGCATTTCGATCACTATTTTTTTAGTGATCTAAACACTCTTATAATAGTTTACAGAGGGAGTAATTAGTTAAGGGTATTTTTGTCCAAAATTCTTCTAAATTATGTTTCTTGGTCACCGCGCCCAAAATAATACATCTTACATAAGGGACGGAGGTAGTAATAGTTAAGGAAGTTATGCTTGTGTTGAAGTCTGTAATTTGTCTTGTCCTATTGTTTGGGTCTGTTCTCTTAGTGAGGAACTGGTGAACTATATACCCAACATGTCGTTTTGTAAATTTGTGTACATTGATCTCAAGCTGAGTGAAGCTAGCTCGATGGCTCAAATAGATGAATTCATGTTAAAAAAATTGGAAGTTAAGTTTTAGGAGTTCGTCTAGGAATTAACCCCTCAAAATTGAGGAGTTAAGGTTTCAGTGGGCCTTTGAGGGGCTAAACTTTAGAGGTTTAGCTATAGATGACCTTATATTTTCATAAATTAACTCACTGTGTGAAATTAGAACGCGGTGGTAGGATACTCGGTATCTCTCAAAGCAAGAATGAAAAAAGAGAGCGGAGGGCGACGTGGGAAAGGGGGCCCTCCAGGGGCAGAATCTGTCGCTCCCCTCTCCTCTGGCAACTGAATGTCGTCACAATCATTAGAGGAGCTCGGATCTCCGTGCGAAGGGGTGTGATAGGGCCTGTAGGGGACGAGGTAGGGTCTCCTGGCATCGGCGTTGAGGCGAGAATGTCTTTGACGCAAACAGGGCCGACCCTAAGAGGGGGCAGGGGGCGACCGCCTCGGGCCCCCAAATCCAAGGGCCCATCTGACCTGGTATGTCGTACGCAACAACAGGTCAAATCACCGTGTACGTTGCCATATTTTCATCGTCACGATCACACAAAGGTAGCCGACGGGGAGCCACTAGTTAACGAGCGCTCCTTCGGGAGCCTCGCAACGATCAGCGCCACTTGGCGCGCTCTCAGCCATTCGCCACGTGTCGCGCTCTGGGCATTCCCTCCAGATTTTTTTTTCGCACGCGTTTTCGGCTACTTAAACGGTTTTTCTGGGTTTTTTTTGATGTTTTAGTTTTCCACCGGTCTTTCTTAGCTTTTCGACCATTTTTTTCAATTTTTTTTAAAGAAAATTGCATGAAAAAACGTGTTTTTTTCTTTTCGCGAGAGTCATGGCCGTGCCTCTCGGAAAGATAAAAACGCGTTTTTTTTCCTTTCGCGAGAGTCACAGTTTTGCTTCCGCGAGAGGCATGGTTGTGCTTTCGCGAGAGTCATGGCCGTGCCTCTCGGAAATGAAAAAAACGTGTTTTTTGTTTTTTTCCTTTCGCGAGAGTCACGGTTTTGCTTCCGCGAGAGGCATGGTTGTGCTTTCGCAAGAGTCACGGCCGTGCCTCTCGGAAACGAAAAAAATAACACGTTTTCTGTTTTTTCCTTTCACGAGAGTCACGGTTTTGCTTCCGCGAGAGGCACGGTTGTGCTTTCGCGAGAGTCATGGCCGTGCCTCTCGAAAATGAAAAAAATGCATTTTCTGTTTTTTTTCCTTTCGCGAGAGTCACGATTTTGCTTCCGCGAGAGGCACAGGTGTGCTTTTTCGCGAGAGTCACGGTCGTGCCTCTTTCGGAAAGGGAAAAAACCCGTGCTCCCGGTTCGCTTTTTTCGTCCGTTTTTTTGGCCCTTTTTTCGTAAAAAAAATCATCAAAGCCTATCAACATGGGATCTAGTTTTGAAGATCTCGACGCAGGAATCAAACGGTGAAAGCGGTTTGAGATTTGGACGCACGGTTTGAGAGATAAAACGTTTTGAATAGACGGATCTACGAAAAAAAGGAAAACTCCCCGGTTGCAACAAGTGGCGCGCTGCATGGGCGCCACTTGTCGCAACCCGGGAGTTGGAGTGATCTTTGCAACAAGTACTCCTCAACTAGTCATTTCGTAGCCGACGACTATGACACAAGCACGTTGTCATGTTTTCATCATTGCGATCCATCCATCCCTCTTACTGAGATACTAGGCCTGGCCCAATGTGTGGGCCCCATGACCAATGCTGCTGAGGCCCTAGGTATCGCAAAACGCCCTTATCTCTATTTGTTCCGTCGTGGATGCCCATCGCCCGCCGCCGACGCCAAACTTCAGAACCCAGCGCGGCAAGGCCATCACAGCCGATGCTACGACGGCGGCGAGGGAGAAGGAGCACACATGTACTCTGGTCTTTAGGCTTTTGTAAGGATCGCTTTGCTCTTTTTTTATCGAATCTTGTGGGATTGTATGGATTTTCAGATTTTTTTTCCCCCTTCGTTGCTCTCTATGGAAAGAAATAGTCACCACAAGCAGGATTTAAGTTTCGCATTAAATATTATGAGTAGGGGATGATATCTAGTGAAGCAGGATTAACCACTAAGTTACGTCAAATTATGTATGAGACTTGTCGGTTCAATTAACTTGCTGATAAATTTATGGTTTTGTAGTGATCTGCAAAATCACTTTTCTCAAAAACATTCAGATGCTTCCTTTCTTTTAGAAAATTTCAACATATATCTCGAGGATAAAAGTTGGTAGAAAATAATGCCTTCTGGATCTGGAGTTGACATCTAGTAATATACTGAATCTTCTGCTCATCAATTTTCTCATGTAGTTTATAACATTCAACTCATTATCCTTTTTATCTCTAGAGCTTAGAAGATGGTTCGAATGCTTCAAGAAAAATTTCTTTTATCAAGGACATGTGGGAGGCACTCCATGTGTGAATGATGGCCGAGGTATGCTGCCTGATGTGATAGTTATTGTCATATTGTAAGAAGCATGAACATATTTTAAATAGCTATAGAGTGAGTAGAAATGATGTAAGGTTTGTAAATTTCCATGGGAGCTTAAATAGTTTGGTAAATAAAAAATTATTGAATGAGATGTATATTGATACCATAGTAAACATAATTGCATCTAGCAATGTTAGAGGTAAATTTTAAAGTAAAATAAAATATTTGATTTTGGATGCATTTTACTTTATTTTTTATTAATAATATTTCACATATGCATATATTGAATATTATTGTGATGTTTATATTGAGGGGCCCCTGATTCTAGTCTCGCCCCAGGCCCCATAAATCTCGGGACCGGCCCTGGATGCAGATAAGGGCATGTGCATTGGTTTAGACACCTGCTGTCTATACTAAACCTCCACATCACCAATAGACAGCCATAAAAACACCCTTTACAATAGGTTGTCTTTTAGGCTATCTGTAGCTTCACAAATTGCCAAATTAAGTTAATCAGTTACAAATTACTCTAAACTTAATCTTCTCCGGCTGCACTGAACACGGTGTCCACCAGTCATCCACGATGAAGACTGACATCATTATGGCAGTTCGGCACGATGCTCATCCCCTCGAGAAACTAAGTTGATAGGCACGTACAAACATACGCGTAGATCGATTGCTCCTGAACGCGCAACTTGCAAAGTGATGGATCCTTGATATGTACAACCTTCAGGTAAGCTAGCTAGATAGATCACTGTCTCGTTTGATCGATCTATGATTAGCGTTGTTCGCCGGCTTGCAGAGTTGCGGTGCCTCGGTGTCCATCCAAGCAGCGCGGCGGCCGGTACGGGAGGATCGGAAGGCTAGATCCACCGATAAAGGAGTTAGTTGCATCCTCGTGCTGTCGGAGTTGACTTGGAAGCGGCGACGGTGATGTTTAGCGTGGCAAAAGTTTCCTAGGGACATGATTGTAAATTTTTAGTTGTTTCATTCATGGGCTATGTCTGTTTTGGATGGGACAACTGTCAAGCCGTATATTCTTGTGCGGGGTGTCCAAACTGTATTTGATCATGTCGGGTGTAGTACTCCCTCTTGTCTTTTTTTAGTCTGCACTAGGTAATTGCCTACGGGAGCATACAATCTAGTTGTTCTACTATGCATGTATATCTTTATGACACATTCTGGTTGTTCTAACATATATCTTTAGGGCACATCAGACCGCACTGTTGACTTCTTTATACCATTAAATAATTTCTTCCTCCTACTTTCTCAAGATTTGCTAATGTAGATGAATTTAAGAATTTTGCATATTGTTTCCTCCGAACAAGCTATTCCTCCTACTTTATCTCACTCTAGCAGGCACCATGTATCCTAGCTTCTACGTCCCTACACAAAAGATAGGAAATGGACTGTTCAAACATAGCATTATTCAGAAAGGAGCAAAAGCATGATCTCAGGAAGAATATATAGCAAATGTTTTACTAATGCTGGTATATTGAACAAGTATCAAGTGATATGACATAAAAAAACAGAAATGTGCAAGCCAATTGGCGAGGGGAGTCATCTGGTAGATAGTGCACACCATCTTCTCATGTTCTGTAAATATTCTTTCATGCCTTCTAGCAATATCTATATCCATGCCTTGTTGCCCAGCATCCTTTTCATATATGGCGTAGATCATAATATCTATATCCATCCTTTTCTAATATAGGAGAAGAGGCAAATGTTAATAGACATGCTAAAACAAAAGTTAGTTGTAGCAGATATTTCTCGTTACATGATATTTCAAGGTCCCTTTATATAGCATACCAAAGTGGTGAATAGAAAGAAGATGCCATGGATCAACCGAGCAGTATTCTCGAGGTTTAAATCCTTTTTAACTTTATTCAAAATCTAATGCATGCTACCACATAAAATTCTATTAGCGGGATAGTTGCCAAAAATTGAAAAGATATATATGCACAATTGAGGTGGAGTATGTCATTTCTAAAAGATAGCAGCAGCCCCATGAGAGAAAACATATCTAGGTGGGAAATGCATATGCACCCTAGCTGTAGATCCATTGCAGAATATATCCTGGTATGGCGATGAAAGCAATTGTTTTCCTTAGGTGAAGACTTTGTATCCTGCACATGAGCTGCATAATATCGATGGAGTACGAACCTTGTAAAGCACATTAATATTTCAAAATGTAAAAGCACTTACCACGCAGCATGGATTACTAACTCTGATTTGGTAAATAAGTGCTAAACTTCCTTCTATGAGGAAAAGTCATTGGTGATCAAGTGCTAACTCCACTCTAATGAAACTCTTATCAGGTTGAGGGTTGAGAGGATACTGAAAACTGAGTTACAGGCATAAAAAAAATTGAAAAACAAAGCATACTACTGTTTGGACAATTGTACAGTCTGATCACATAGTAAACTTTTTTGCTGATGTGAAATACATCAAGTCCCTTTTAGAAGAAATATTACACAATTGTCATGGATCAGTGGAAGTTACTCACAGCAACACACCCGGATTATGGATCACCAGAATCAAGCCATGCATGAACTAAAGACGTGAAAAAAGCCTGGAATTTTGACTTCAGTTTCCCTTCATGCTTTCATATTTCCATTGAATCCAGATGATTAGCTCTGTAGGGCAGTTTCATATGCACCTGCGATGTTAAGCAAAAATCGTTAAAGGAACAAGCTAACAAAAGCTATACTGGATGGAGGCCAACCATGATCTACTCTCGAGGGTCCAATAGTTAAGGGATATTTTTAGATAATAAGTTTGGCAGTGAAAATTCCAATATGTACCTAAAATATCGTATCAAAGGATTTCAAATGGAGGGAGGATTCTGTATATTGGCCCTCACGGGAAATAGAGGCGTGAGGTTGTGTTCAACGTGATGGAATGGTAGGACGAACAGAAGCAGCAGCATAGCAGCAACAGCAATACGGACACCAGCAGCCGTAGCGGCAAAATTGCATCTCTCACGCAGCAACGTATGTGCATCGGCGCCGCAACGCACACGAGCGCGTTGTCACGCACCTTGGCTGAATCGCTGCACTAAGAGCAGGCAGACGTCTACCTCGGCCAGCGACCTGCTGCCTCCCGCATCCTCTCCTCCCTCCAACGGTGACCTGCCTCCCGCGTCCCCTCCTCCCCCCAACGGCGACCTCTCCTCTACTCAGGGCGGCCCCCTCTCTCGCTCTCTCCATCACGATTGACTTGATGCGCCCATGACGGATCTGGGAGGAGCGAATAAAGGAGAGGATCGAGGGAGGATAGAGGGAAACTCGACAGTTAAAAGGAATGCATAGGAGAGATACCGTCCGTGATTGGCCTGGATTAATTGTATTATGCATTAACCAGATAAGGTATGAATCTGTGAATTGATTGAATTACCAAATATTGACCAGGAGGAGAGGGAAATCGCTGTAGGGTGGAAGAGGATGGACGAAGGGTGGGAGGACGTAAGAGGGGAGACGGAACCTTACGGTTCTTTTAGATAGTAGAGATATAAGTTTTTTCCAAAGGCAAAGTACCAATATCTAATTCTGAGCCCAGACTCATGTGCACCCGGTCAAGAAACAATTCATAAAAAAATAAGTAAATAAATTCAAACTTTTTGTACAAGATAGATAATTTGTTGCGTGAGGTGCGCTCCTAATTTTAGTGCATTTGGACATTTGAGTAGCCCTCAGCAAAAAAGACAAATGGGTCAAAATAGTATATGAACAGTACACTTTTTAACATACCTTAAATTTGTCTTTTTTGCCGAGAGCTACTCAATTGTCCAAATGATTTGAAATTTGAAGCGGACATCACACACCAAATTATCTACCATGCCAAAAAATTTAGAATTTTTTTTGTATTTGTTTTGATTTTTTTATTCAGCATGGGTGCAGACGAGCCTAGGAGCCCAAACGCCTCACTCGTCAAATTATCTCTACTTTAACCAAACTTATAAAAAAAGTACCAACATCCATAATGCTAAATCAACATTGTTAGATTCATTATAAAATGTAGTTTCATAGTAATATATTTGATATTGTAGATGTTGATATTTTTTAATATAAATTTGGTCAAACTTTGCAAAATTTGACTTGACACAAATCTAATATGCCGAGTAAAAAGGACCGAAGGGAGTACTTGTATCTTTATTGCGACGGTATGAATACAAGTACTTCCCATCTAAAAAACAAAGAAAACTTGGTGTGTGGAATCACCTTTTTTTTTACAAAATGTAGTACCAAAAGTGTTCTTCTGCTGCCGAGCTCAAATGAGCTCGGGTGAGCAGTAAATAGAAAGAAAAATCAAAAAAATCAAAAAAATCTGAATATTTTTTGTGGTAACCTTTGACAAAAGTTTTCTATGCTTGAAAATTTTATCATGAAATGACATTCGTGGAAATCATGGCAAAAAAATCAGTACTCCAAAATGCTTTCAACAATAGAATTTTTGAAGTATCGATGTTTTTTTTGCCATGATTTTCAAGAATGTTCATTCATGATAAATTTTTACAAGCACGCAAAACATTTGTCAAAGGTTATCACAAAAAAATGAATTTTTTAACCTTTTCTATTACTATTTTTTCAATTTTACTGTTCACCTGAAGCATTTGAGCTTCAGGTGAAAAATACTCCACGTGCAATACCGAGCTCGGGTGCAAATACTCCATGTCCACTACCGAAAGTGTTTTTGTACTCATGTACTCCCTCCGTTTTAAATTACTCATGGTTTTAGGGTCGTGATTTAGTGTTTAGAGTTTAGGGCACAACGAGTAATTTGGAACGGAGGGAGTAGTACTTGTATCTTTATGATGAAGGTTTGTTACCCATGGTCAACGTAGTTGATGGCGCAGAATATAATAAGCCAGCTGCCACTTAGACAAGACAGGGGAGCAGGTCTGCGGACTGATTGCGCGAAGAAGAGTTGTGTGAGTGTCGTCATATCGTGTCACCGACTGCTTTTTTTTGTGGGTGCATTTTGTTTATTTTATTTTTATCTTTTGCGAATGCATTTTGTTTATTTCTGTATGTATGCACCACTGCTTTTCACGGCCGGATTAGCAAGGATCGAATCCGGCTGCATATTCGTCGAGCCCTCCCTTGCATCCGTTGACACCTGACGCCTGGCCGAGTCGTACAACGGAATTTAGAACCGCATGCAGTGCAGTTATTCAGTGGACCAAAGAAACGAGGTCATATGTTTCGCTTTCGAACCTTCCGGAACCGCACCGCACCGGATGAGCTGCTGTGATGGTTAGCCGGACGTTAGCACGGTCAGGTCATCGGCACATGTTTATAATCACCATCTAACGGACTCGTGTTCAGAAAACAAATCATGTAACGGACTCGAGAAGAAAGAAAGTTGGCACGCATAAAAAAAGGGCTAACGAGCATCAGCGCTGTCATGAACGCATGATCGTTTCCGCAGAAAAACGCATGATCGTTAATCTTGTTATTAGAAGAAAGAAAAGTGGCTAAACAACCAACGCCTTTCCTCGGGAACAAACCAACCACAAAAGAGAAGACGGCAGTAGGCTGAAGAAAATGGCACAAGGAAAACACGGGGAGACGGTGCAGAAGCAGCGAAGGATCTTTGGGTACTCGACCTCGCAAAGGATGGATCTCTGGGTACTCCCCAAAGGGCCAAGGAAACAACACATGGGCCATCGGCTGTTGGATTTCGGGTTCCGGCAAAATCCTTAAGATTCGAACACTGGGTTACGCACGAAGATCTCTCCCTACCTAATCACACCCTCAGCTTCACCGCGATCTCAAGGCCTAACTCAACGTACCCGCAACACAAGAGACACAAGGTTTATACTGGTTCAGACCACTGATGTGATGTAATACCCTACTTCAATGTGGTGTGGTGGATTGCCACTCGGACTGAGGATGAACAGTTACAAGAGAAGAACAGCCTTCTGAGGGGAGGTGTTCTGGTGCTTTGGTGAGTGTGAGGATGGTCTGAATCTGTTGCCTCCTACGGTGGTGGCTAGTCCTATTTATAGAGGCCCTACTCCTCTCCCCAAATATTGAGCGGGAAGGGAGCCAACAACAACCAAATTCGAAGAGAGTCAACTAGTACAAGTTATCCTAACCAAAGGTGGTCTTCGCCTACCAAAGGCTCTGGTGATGACGCCGTCTTGGGTTCCACGGTGACCTCCGTTTTGCCGTCCTGCTGGTCTTGGTCTCGTTGCACCGATATGGAAATCTTTGCCTGATGCCTCGGGACTCCTCGCCTGCGCTTGCCCCCTTTAGCACCAAAGAGGAAACGAGGACACTGCGCGCGCTGTCGCCCGCCTGGCTCCGGTCGTCATGGCTTGCGTCATTGGAACCTCGCGAGGTGTCCCATGCCTTGATCTCTCCGCCCCTCGCGAGCCAGCCTGGCGAGGTCGCTCCCGAGGAGGACTTGTGTCGTCCGCCTCGCGAGGCTTGGCCCCTCGCGAGGGTCTTGAGTGTTTGCTGGTGAAGATGGGCCGTACAGGGCCGCTGGTGGAGCCACGCCGTGGGCCGCAGACAGGCAAGTCTTGGGACCCCCGTTCCCAGGACGTCGACAGTAGCCCCCGGGCCCAAGGCGCGCTTGGACTTGGCTTCGAGGCGAAGCCAAAGGGCAAGTGCGGAGCACCGCGGGCCCCAACAGCCCGCGGCCTTGGTCGACGCGTGACGATTGATTGGACGTGGGCGTCTCCGTTTCCCCATACAGCCTTGATATCCTCCTGGCTAGGCGGCCACGGCGTTCTACACAGTTATTTCCCCTTTGCTGGCAACGCACTCCCCAACTTCTTCGCTTCTTCGAACCCCAGCTTCTTCTTCCAGTCCGACCCGAGCTCAGTCTTCTCCACCGTCATGGCGCCGAACCGGATGGAGAAAGGGAAGAAGCCCGTGTCCTCAACCAGCCTGTCTCCGGTCGTCAAACCCGCCGTTGGCAGATCGCGGGTGCTCAATCAGGAGGCCATGGACAAGGTCCGCCCGCGCTCGCTACCAGCTTCAACGAATGGGGAGGGACGGTGGCCTAGCCTGCATCCCAAGCTACCATCGATAAGACATCCACTGAGGTCCAGTTCTTCATCGACGCCCTGTGGGCCGGCCTGGTTCCTCCCTTCCCCGCCTTCTTCAATGTCGTGCTTTCCGATTATCAGATCCATATGTTGCACCTTGATCCCCAATCCGTCGCCCTTCTCGCCGTCTTTGACTTTGTCTGCGAGGCCATGGTGGGCATTGCCCCTTCTGTGGCCCTCCTGCGCCATTACTTCTCGCTGCACCTGACCGACCCCCGGCAGTGCTCGGGGTGCCCGAGCTTCCTGGCCGTGGCGGCGACTGCCGGCTCGGGGATCGACTTTGAACTCCTGCCGTCTACGAGCGAGTTCCAGGCGCGGTGGGTGTATGTTGATGTCGGAGTGCTCAGCCCCCTTCTCTTGCCTCCGTCGTCACCCGCCATCCCCAGCTCCGGCTGGGGTCACGAGAAGCTCGCGGGCTCCCGTCTCGCCTTCGTCTCGCTCCGGTTGAGGAGGCTGAAGGACCTTGGTGTGACCGCGCCCAAGGTGATGAAGGAGTTCCTCCGACGTCGCATCGCCCCACTCCAGCGCCATTCCCAGCCGATGTGGGCCCTAACCGGCGACCAGGATCGCATGAGGCTTCAGGAGTCGGGGCTCCCGCCCGAGGCACGAAGAATGGTGCTTGATGTCTTGGCAGGTGACCCCTCGCCAGGCGATTTGCCGCAGGAGGGTTGTTTCCTGTACAACTGCTCGAACAGGGTGGAGTTCGCGGGGCAGATGCCCCCTTTCGATGAATGGGTGTTGCGTCTAGTCGGCCTTGTGGGGCCCCTTGAGAACCCCGTCACCGTGGTTCCTCTCCTTGTCGCCGGCGCCGAACTTGCCCCAAGAGTGGACGTAGGGGGCAAGTACCGCTGGAGGCTGGATGCGCGGATGCCGAGGTGTCGACGCTGCCCGAGGCTCCCGAGGTGCCATCCTCGGGAACCCGCGACTCCCGCCCTGGCATGGGAGTTGAGGGGGTGATGCAATCCGCTGCTCCTGAGGCTGAAGTTCCCGAGGCCTCAGCGGGCCACCGTGAGGCGGAGCCCGACAGCTCCCCCCAGCTTGGCGCTCCTGAGGTCGTCTCCTCGGGCACTTCTCCAGTTGCGCCCTGTGCTGGCCGCCACGTCCAACGCTTCGGCAGGCTCCGTGTGGACTTCGAAGTGCTCCGCAAGAGGAAGGGGTCCCCAAACTGCAGCAATGGCGCCCTCCGGCCGTTGAAACAAAGGAAGTACATCGCCATAGATGAGTAAGTACCTTATCTTTGTGATCCCTTGAATGCTGGTTCCCTTTCTGACGATGGCTGGCTCTTCAAGATCCCTTCTGCTAAGGTCGCGAAGCCTCTCAGGGAGAAACCTTCTCCTGCCTCGAATCTCCCTCTGGCTTTGAGCGTCCCGAGCCAGCCTGCCGACCCTGGCGCGAGGGCGGCCGGGGAACAGACACGCCAGCTCGACGTGTCAAACCCTCGCTCCTGCCGTCTCTTCTTTGTGGCCTTGCCGGGGGTGTGACGAGCGTGCCGAGGGCTCCTCCTCTGGCCGTGGACGGTGGCTTGATGGCTTCGGTCTTGGCTTCTTCTTCGAGCAGCGAGCCTCGACTCAATTGGGCTCCCGCCGAACCCAAGTGGGCAACCAGGGGGGCGTCAGCCCCCAGCCCCCTGCTGAAAGGAGGTGAGCCTCTTCGGATCCCGTCGACAATCCCCGCGGCGGAGGACGGGGTCGGCCGCACGCTTGAGCTTGCGCACCAACGGAGCATCGTCCGCCCCGAGCTTTTTCAGGAGGCAATGGGCGCGATGAGCCGGCTTGGCGGAGAACTCGTGGATGTGGACGCGCGCCTCGAGGCAGAGGGTCTTTGGCTGATGGAGGAGCGACATAAACTGAAGGTGGCTATCAACCTCGGGCGCCACCAGCGCGAGCTTGATAATGCGAAGGCCGAGGTGTCTCTTGCGGCCTCGCGTGAGGCCTGCACTTGGGCCCTGGAAGAGGCCCGGGAAGCTGACCGTCGCCGCGAGGTCGCAGAGAAACGCGCGTGGGAGCTCCAAACCTGGAGCGCCTCCTTGGAGCAGCAAGTGGAGGCGCGCAAGGCCGCCCTCGCGTCGATGAGGGGGACGCCTGCCGAGGAGGAAGAGGTCCTGAAGCGCGAGGAACCGCTGGCGCTGGAAGCCGTGGAGCACAGCCTTGAGCTTGAGAGGCTGGAGACGAGGGAGCGCTAGGTTGCCCAAGCGGAGGATGCCGCTAACGCGCGCAAGGCGAGGATCCAGGAGGAGGTCGACAGCAGGGTGGCCGAGGCGCGCGCGGATCTTATTGGCAGGTACGACCTGAAGCTGGAGCTTGTGGAAGCCGAAGCCGTGGGCTGGACTACTGCCCTCAGGACAGAGTTGGCTCAGGTGGAGCAACGCGAGAAAGTCGCCGCGGCCGCCCTGGTCTCGGCGCAGGCTGAGCTGTCCTCCGCCCGCGCCGAGCTGCTTTCTCTTCGGCAGCGAGTCGCCAACGCCGAGGCCTTCGCGCAACAGAGTAGGGATGAAGTGCTTCAGCGGCAGACGCTGGAGCACGTGCACGCCCCCATGCTCCAAGGCCTCAGGAACAGGGCCAACACGACGCTGGGCAACATCTGCGACGAAAATGCCCCTCATCCCCACACGAACGATTATGCCAGTCACCTCCGCTTCTTCACCGACGTGGTGACGCGTCTGGAGAACCGATCCGAGAGGGCTCGCCAGCTTGTTGAAGAGAGGAGTCGTGGCCTGCTCGGGCGTGCGTTCTCCTGCGTCTTCAGCCACCTCCAGAACACCTACCCCAACTTCGATTTTGACGCCGCCATTGCCCCCGTACCCGAGGCCATCTGGGGCGACCTGGCACGATGGGTGGAAGACAACGTGGATGCGCTGGTCAGGGCCTTCGCTTCTGATGACGACGCGGTGGTTGTTGCGGCGGATGAAGGCGACGTGGTCGATGACGGCGTGGGTGGCGCCAGCGATGGTGAGGGTGATGCCAGCGATGGCGACAGCGACGCCAGCGACGCGTCTGAAGGCGACCCGGGGGACACAGTGAGCGATATGTCTGATTGAACCTGTGCTTCCCTGTTGTTTATCCTGCACGCGAAAACTCGGGCGTGGCCCTGGAAGTTGTAAGAGCATTTTGGGAGGGGAAGCCCCTCATGTAAACAGATTACTGCCTCTATTCTGTAAGCCAAGCTGGATATGTGTCTTCATGAGCCCGTGAGCCCTGCTGCGAGTTTGCTGCTGTGGTTTACCTTAGCCAGGACAGGTCCCGAACTGGCTCGTGAGGTTGGGAGTTTCCGAGGAGCCTGTCGATCCGTCCGAGAGGGCCTCGCGAGAAGCAAGCGCCAGCCATAGCAGGGCATGTGTGCAGCGCGCGTGCTATGCCTAGCCCCCGCTCGCGAGGGGCTCGCGAGGGGGAGGCAGCGGGTGCGAACTCCAAATCAAGGTAAGGAACCAGATTACAAGAAATCGCACGAATGAGAAAAGGTACCCCCCGCGCACACCAATGAAAATTCGACTTCAAACTTAAATCCAAAGCCAGAAAGCAGGGCTACAGAAAAGAGGTTAAAAGCAAATGGCCGCGTCCGGCGCCTAGTCTAGTCTTCTTGTCTTCTCATCAGCGCGGAGCTAAGTGCTGCCACTAGGACATGGGAGGGAGCCCCCGAGGCCCGAGTGCGACACTCCTGAGACTCCGGGGTGTGTACAGCCCCACTCATTGTTACGTGAGAGTGTCACGAGCGGAGACCTTCACAAGCGCGAGCCTTACTTCATATCGCCAGACGAGGGCCCCGCCTTGCGCCACCCTCGACCACCATGGGGGAGTCCGGAAACCAGGATGACACCAAGGGGCAAAGGGGATGCCAGCAGCGCCCTCGGCGACCATGTGTCCTCTGCCGGGGGAAGGCTCACCACCGCCTCCCTGGCAGAGGGCCTACCTCCGGGGGGCGCCCTGCTCCGTGCGGCACGGGGAGGGGCTTTGGTCCCGGCCCCTCCCCTGCAGCCCCCAGTGCGCTCCTCCTGGCGGAAGGGAGGCCGCCGAGTTGGGGCCACCATCCGTCGCTGTGACCTGATCCTCCTGCAACCCATGGTTAGCGTAATCTTGCTCCTGAGAGATTAGCGGTACCATGTAGCTGTTGTCGCCGGCACGATCGACGAGGCTCCCGGGAGGCTCCTGGAAGGCCTCAGCTTCTAGCCTCCTCCTCCTAGCCTGGCCCGAGGAACGAGCCAGGGTCATCTTCCAACATGTACTCCTGGTCCACCATGCGGGGCACGTAGGCCTCCGAGGCCGTCGCCTCGAAGACCTCGCCGAAGTGCCCCACGCTCCATGTTGCCTGGCCCAGCACCCCGCCCTGAGGATGGTAGGGCGGCATCCCGCCGGGGCCATAGGCGCAACACTCATGCCCGCGCTCATCGAAGGTGGCGCGGGTGCGATTGGGAGTCCGGTGCTGCTGGTCGCGCCGGTGTCGATGAAGCCTCTTGGCGCGCCCGGGGGCATGCGGGCGCGGCGAGGCCCGGCATGCGATCCGGCCGCGGCCTGAGGCGTAAGCAGGGAGTAGAAGGGCGGTGCTCCCGAGGCCGCGGCATCCAGGAGCTCGGCGACGCCCTCCAGCAACGCAGCCCGGCCGATCTCCATTAACCGGCATTGCAGCAGCTCCCGAGCCACCGTGAGTGCGGCCCTCATGTTTTCTTGTTCCCGTCGGGTGTGTGGCGCCGTGGCCGCAACGTAGCTTGAGGACCTTGCGGCTGCCCGCGCTTGTCGTTGAGTAAGGGAGGACGTCATGTGACCGCGCCGCCAGCGCCCCATAGCGTTTGGCGGTGCGCTGATGTCTACTACACAACCTTCTTCTTGTAGACGTTGTTGGGCCTCCAAGTGCAGAGGTTTGTAGGACAGTAGCAAATTTCCCTCAAGTGGATGACCTAAGGTTTATCAATCCGTGGGAGGCGTAGGATGAAGATGGTCTCTCTCAAACAACCCTGCAACCAAATAACAAAAAGTCTCTTGTGTCCCCAACACAGCCAATACAATGGTAAATTGTAGAGGTGCACTAGTTCGGCGAAGAGATGGTGATACAAGTGCAACATGGATGGTAGATATAGGTTTTTGTAATCTGAAAATATAAAAACAGCAAGGTAACTAATGATAAAAGTGAGCACAAACGGTATTGCAATGCGTTGAAACAAGGCCTAGGGTTCATAATTTCACTAGTGCAAGTTCTCTCAACAATAATAACATAATTGGATCATATAAATATCCCTCAACATGCAACAAAGAGTCACTCCAAAGTCACTAATAGCGGAGAACAAACGAAGAGATTGTAGGATATGAAACAACCTCAAAGTTATCATTTTTGATCGATCTATTCAAGAGTCCGTAGTAAAATAACACGAAGTTATTCTTTCCGTTTGAACTATCCTAGAGTTCGTACTAGAATAACGCCTTCAGACACAAATCAACCAAAACCCTAATGTCACCTAGATACTCCAATGTCACCTCAAGCATCCGTGGGTATGATTATACGATATGCATCACACAATCTCAGATTCATCTATTCAACCAACAAAAAGTACTTCAAAGAGTGCCCCAAAGTTTCTACCGGAGAGTCAAGACGAAAACGTGTGCCAACCCCTATGCATAAGTTCACGAGGTCACGGAACCCGCAAGTTGATCACCAAAACATACATCAAGTAGATCAATAGAATACCCCATTGTCAGCACGGGTATCCCACACAAGACATACATCAAGTGTTCTAAAATCCTTAAAGACTCAATCCGACGAGATAACTTCGAAGGGAAAACTCAATGCATTACAAGAGAGTAGAGGGGGAGAAACATCATAAGATCCAACTATAATAGCAAAGCTCACGATACATCAAGATCGTGCCAAATCAAGAACACAAGAGAGAGAGATCAAACACATAGCTACTGGTACATACCCTCAGTCCCGAGGGTGAACTACTCCCTCCTTCTCATGGAGAGCGCCGGGATGATGAAGATGGCCACCGAAGAGGGATTCCCCCTCCGACAGGGTGCCGAACGGGTCTAGATTGGTTTTCGGTGGCTACATAGGCTTGCGGCGGCGGAACTACCCATCTAGGTTATGTTCTGGGGGTTTCAGTATTTATAGGAATTTTTGGCGTTCGGAACAAGCCAGGGAGGTGCCCGAGTCGTCCATGAGGTAGGCCGGCACGCCGGGGGGGGGGGGTGGGGGTGGGCGCGCCCCCCACCCTCGTGGACGGCCCGGGACTCTTTTGGCCCAACTCTTTTACTCCGGGGTCTTCTTTTGGTCCATAAAAATCATCAAAAATTGGCACGTCCATTGGACTCCGTTTGGTATTCCTTTTCTGTAAAACTCAAAAACAAGGAAAAAATAGAAACTGGCACTGGGC